>NW_022196909.1:1065141-1081228 GCF_008632895.1 Mastomys coucha | reverse complement strand
CACACACACACACACACACTCACACATACACTCACACACACACACACACACTCACACACACACACTCACACACACACACACTCACATACACACTCACACAATCATTCAAAGTCTGTATTCCCTGATTGGTGTTTAGTTTTTCATAATGGCTACTACATTCTATTTGTGTGAGGCTATCTGCTTCAGTAACAGAGAATAGTCATTCAAAGAACCCCAAGGATGGATGCCATTGCATAAAAGTGACATTGAGACTGCTTTGCAGTATTAGGACTCTCTTTAATGACTGTTGCTTCGCTCATCTATTGATTACAACAGCTGGTGATTAAAATCTGGGTCTCTGGCATGTCAGTATTCACATATCTCAAGTCAATTTCTGTTTACAACACCGTTTAATGGGTGATCATTTTCCCATTTATTTATTTATTTACTTATTCATTTATTTATTTATTCACTTTGCATCCAGATCACAGTACCCCTTTCCTCCTAGTACTCCCCTCAAATGACCCCTCCTCCCCAACTCCTCCCATTGGCCTCTGAGAAGGGAGAGGCCTCTCTGGGTGACAACCGACCCTGGTACTTAAAGCCAGTGTAGGACAAGGCACATCCTCTTCTGAGGCCAGACAAGGCAGCCCAGTTAAGGGAACAGGATTCGTAGGCAGGCAGCAGAGTCAGGGACAGACCCCACTCCAGTTGTTGGGGACCCACATGAAGACCAAGCTGCACATTTCCTACATATTATCTGGGGAGCCTAGGTCCAGACCTTGTGTGCTTTCCGGTTGGACATTCAGTCTCTGGTAACTCCCAAGGGTCAAGGTTATGTAATACCCCCATGGGATTTTATCCACTCCATAAAACTTAAACATCTTATAGTTTATATCTTATATTATGATTTTGAAAACTATTTGGCAATAGCCATTTTATTTCTCCAATGTTGTGGACTGTTTTACAAAGAGGCTCAGTATCCTAAACTCAGAGAGTAGTGAGTGGACAAACAGGGGACTATGAATAAGCCATTTACTTCAGCAATGGAAGGGTAGCTGCAAATTACATGTGCCCTTCTGATCCACATCTAATTCTGCAAATAGAAATCTTCACACCTCACCTTCTGTCCACTGTCCCAAAATTTTGATAGTATAAAGAAAAAATGCATTCTTACTAGCTTTTTATTCCAAATTACTTTTCCAATATTTACTGCAATGAATGTTAAATAATATATTAGATACAGAATTATTATAAATTTTCTGTCCATTCAACTTCTGAATATCACAGCTATAGCAGCTTATTTATCTATAAGATCCAAAACACTTCTCATCACCTAAATCACAATAGCAGTTTAGATAAATTGTTTTCAACTGTGAGCCCACGAATCTCCCTAGAGATTCATATAATTGTTACATTCTTTTATTGACATTGCATATTACATATGCACACATTACCCGAAAGAAAACTTCCTCAGGATAGCCTGCTGATAAGTTATATACATATATATCATATACATACACACATCGTATACATTCACATCAGACACATCTACATTATCTATATATACATACACTTCATATACATGTATGTATATAGCACAAAATATATATTAATCTACTTTGTAACCTATACTCCAATCTGAAATCAAGTTTAATTTGTAAAAGTCTAAAACATAACACAGGACCATTTTCCCAGGTCATCTCAGGCACAGCACACTATATACTTAGTTTTAAACCTTCATTTGAGAGGAAAAAAGTGGAGTGCAGTATTTTCTATACATTTTGAAAATGAAATAAAATGTATTTTAGTACAATGGCAAAGGCCTATGAACTTTACCGAGTGCAAGCAAAAGCAGTAAAAATATTAGTATAGAAAAGCAATATTTCTGTATCTGAGAGACTGCGTGGAAATTAGTGTTTCACTGATGGATTAGCTAGATCTGAAAAAAAAAAGGAATTTGGAAACTTCAGAATTTTTATATTTTTAAGTTTCTGCTAGAGTTTTTCACCAATATTATAACTGACATCAATACTTATGATTTGGTTGTTTTTACAAATCATCTTCATGTAATTAAGCAACAAGCAATGTGTGACTCATTTCTGAGTATGCACATGGTTGCTCTAATATCCTTTGTTTGTCCTCAAGTGTAAATGGATATATCTCTAAAAAGATGTTCACCAATACTGAGCAAGGCATAGTGTCACCTTCCAATCACACTCAGGAGTGTGAAGTAAGACATCTGAGGTTCACAGCACATGGACTGAATAACACAAACTCATCTGAAAGTAAATCAAATAAAGGCTTTAAAGAAAGACAGTTGACAAACCTTCGGTGTGCAGTATGGAGTCCAACAGAGACACTACAGTGATTTAATCTTTCATTTTGTCTTTGCTTCATCTTTACCTTGATTGCTAAAATTATTTTGATAGACAGGTTTTGTCACTGAAAAGTCACAGTATTTTATTTTTCAATTGATTCTGCTATTTTATGTGTGCTGGCTTGCCTGCATACATGTCTCGTAACATTTGTATGCAGTGCTCCTGGAGATCAGAAAGATGTCCTCATTTCTGCTGGGATTCGAGTTACAAAAGGATGTGGGCCACCATGTGGCTTCTGGGGATTGACGTTGGATCTTCTGGAAGAGCAGCCAGAAATCCTAATAACTTCAACCATCATTTCAGCCCCAGGTCAAAGGATGTGAAACAGGAGGGGTTGGGGAATGGGATTTAATCATTGCCCACTGATATTCCGATCAACAATGTGGTTTGGTTTGGTTTGGTTTGCTTCTTTGCTTGTTTTAGCTGTTAATTTTTTTATGATTTTAAACCATATTATTTAAATCATATAGGCTATGGTTATTAGGCTGTACAGTCCAAACAGCTTGCTATTGTCTTAATTTTTATGCTAGGGGTTTGTGTGTGTGTGTGTGTGTGTGTGTGTGTGTGTGTGTGTGTGTATGTCTTGGTAAGGAAATACGTTACATATGAAATCATCTGAACTTACAATTGCCTAAACACTAAGTTTCTTCATAGTCTCTTTGTGGAAGAAAATTTATTTCAAAAATAATGCAAATTGTCCAATTTTGCACCCTTAGACAGGAATGAATCTGACCACATAACACAACTTCAATGTGATCTGCTGTCCCGGGGCTGTGGGACCACTTCGTTTATACAGGAGCAAAAATTGACATTGTTAAAGGAGTGGAGATATAAGAATGAAATTAAGCTGAGAAATAAAAGTAAACTTCAGAAGCAATGTAACTGCATTCCTGAATGCACCAATAGGACTGGAGAGAAACTGTGTAGGAGTGAAGAGAGTGAAGGAGTGCTGGTAATTTCTATAAAGCATTCTCAGGGCTACGCTTACAAGCATAGACTTAAGGAGAATGATCGAGGACAATACTCGATGCAGTTGATTTAGGCAGCAGGTCAAGTAACGAAATTTGTATCATATGAAAAAAATCCACAAACACTGACAATTTATCATCTGAGGCATATAATGAAAGGAAGGGTGGGAGGAAAAAGAATGAAAACAGGAAGAAACAAAGGAGATCATCAATTTAACTGCTCTGTTTGAAGGCGCAAAATATATGGCAGGTTTTTTCCTTTACTTTAGAAAATACAGTCGTTGGCCAAGTTTCAGCTGCAGTTTTATTTTAGGGTGAGGATTTTTTTTTTTTTAATTTGTTTGGAACTTACTACCAAGCCACCTGCCCTGCCTGCCTTCTACAAAAGAATTACATTCAGCTCTCATCTTCAACCTTCTCATGTGTATTGGTAAAAACCCATTGTTTCTTGCCTCTGGAGGATTGTATGACATTAAAGCTCTGTCCTGTTCAGAAAATGCCAGTGAAGAGAGTCAAAGCCAACTGGAAGCTCTGAAGCTCCCACTCGTCATCACATTTGATGTGGAGCCCTATTTACAGACAACTCCTGATGGACCTTTTACAGAGAGTGGTTGTTATGAGTAAAAATACCAGGCATGACAGACAAGAAAGCCGTCACCCTCACCCACATAGGATTTGCTAACGACACACTAGCCAAGCACAACTTGGCAGATCTTAATTGTACTTACAATCTGCAACCTACACAAAAATAAGCCTGCCTTATTTACTGAAACTAAGGCTAGAAAATAACTTAATTCTTTTATCACAATTCCTGCTCTGTAGCCTTTTCATCCAACAACTTTGAGTTTTGTCTTTCTGCATAAACACCAACAGTTCTAGAAGTTTTCTAAGAAACCTTATGACACTTGTATTTATTTGTTTTTTTTTGTTATTTATTCTTTGAGTAATATTTTCTCTAGTGATTTGGAGATTTCATACAATGAATTCTGAATAGATCTAATTCCCTTTTCCCCCAGTTCTTCATAACAATCCACTTTACATTCCCCTTCCTACTGAAGTTTAAGCAAACCTTCCCTCCCAAATTGAGTCCTGTTTGTATTAAACAACTAATTTGAGGAATAGGCTATGCCCTAGTACATCACTGACATACCAGTAACATCATTAAAACAAAAGGTTCTGTTTCTCTCCCGTCAGCTATCAAGTGGTAACAGCTCCTCATAGAGTGGCAGAACTTTGTGCTCGACTGTGTTAGGATTTTGTCTGCCCTAAGCGTGTGCAGGTCTTGTGTTATTCCAATCATTTTGACTTATGTGTACAGCTGCCATATTGTAACTTATAAAACATTATTTAATGTTTTCCACTACTCCTGGATCATACAATTTTTCTGCCACCTCTTCCATGAAAATCCCTTAGTATTGAGGAAAGGGAAGTGGAATGCATGTCCTATTTAAGACTAAACACTCCACAGTCTTTTCTTTTTTCCACAATGATGAGTTAAAGATATTAATGTTAACTAATATTTACTGAAAGGAAAAGTTTCTTTGATGAAGACTGAGAGGTGCTTTGATTATGAGTATACCAATATTATTGGGAGTCATTATGATACCATAATCCTCTAGCAAAATTGTAGTATTTGCTTCTTTATTAGGGTCTATGATCTATCTAGGCACAAGATCTGTTCACTTTAACTCTACAGGTTATGGATTCCATCCCATAGACCAAGCCAATCAAAAAGTGGTTCATTGCTCTTATAACATTGCTTCCACTATTGTACCAGGGGCCATATACTGTCATGCCAATCACTGCAGTTTGCAGGGTTCATAGCTAAGTGAGACTGATGATTACTTTTCTTCTCCAGTTTCATGGAATCATGAAAGCTAGCCAATAGAGATGCAGCTTCCAGGTGATTCACATATTTGATATACTGTGACTCAAGTATATAGTGTCATCAGAAAGAGGCTCTTACTGTTAAATTAGTCTGTAATGCTTGAGGGTCTATGCAACCCCATTATCTAACAATTTAAAAAGATGTAATTAATTACAGGTACTAAGGATTTTATTTGTTATCATGAGTTGTCTACTTGTGATATTGTCCCCACCTGTGGGGTAACTAACTCCATTACACCTCTTCTAATATATGCTTATTTGTAAATTTTAAAAAGGCTTCCTAGTTGGAGGTTTCCTTATAGCTTTTCAAAAGGCCTTTATTGTTAGTTGTCTCTTACACAATGGAGCACATATAGGGAACCTTAGAATGAGTTAGAAAACCCGAGACCTCGTTTACAGAGAAGGCTGTCCAAGAGCTGTCTGCTTAATGATATGAGGCAGCCACATAATACCTGAGTTCTTAGGTTGACTCCTCTTATTGAGAAGCTAAAACATGGAAGCCAAATAAACATTCTTCTCTCTCAGATTTTTTGGTGAATGTATGTACCACAAGAACAAGAAGGCAAAATAGAACAAACAGGTAAAGAAAATATGGTACATATGGACTATAGAATTGTATTCAGCTAGAAAAACAAAAACAAAAACACACCACATGCACACTGAGATTTGTAGGGAAAAAGATGGAACCAAAGGTCATGAAAAGTGAAATAAACCAGACAGGAAGACAAGTCTCAAATGTTTTTCTCATATGTGTTAATTAAATTTAAGTGTATGTATGTGCACATACACAGGTATATGAAAAGAAGGGAGCTACAGGAGGTGAGGAAGAAAAGACAGGGTAATAGAAAGACGAGAAAATGAAGTAAGTGGATGAGAATGGCCCTCATATGTCTTAGTCCCAATTGATGGACAGGTTTTGAAGAAAATGATTAGAAGTGTGGCCTTGCTAGAGATGTGTCACTGGGGCTGGCTTTGAGATTTAAGTCTTGTGCTATTCCTAGTCAATGACCTCTCTCTCTCTCTCTCTCTCTCTCTCTCTCTCTCTCTCTCTCTCTCTCTCTCTCTCTCTCTCTCTGTGCATATGTGTGTGCTATAGTAGATTCTAACCCATTGAAATAAGCCTAATTAAAAGATTTCCCTTTTTTGAAATTATTATTTAATTTCAACATTTTCCCTTTAATTTCTCCCTCAAAACTCTCCATAAAACCCTCCCACTCTCCTTCACATTCATGAGATCTTTAGAACACCTTGTTATTTCATGCATACATATGTATGCATATGTGTGCGATGTAAGATGCCAGGAAGTTTGGTAACAAAGAGCAGGTTGAGGTCCAGAGACTTTGGTGGGCACATGCCTGAAGCTTAGGTGACTCCCAGCTCCCTATCAGACTCCTGACTTGGAATACATTCCACACTGCTTACATAAAAGACAATACCAGAGGTCACAGGGGCTCAAGACTGAGAACTCCATGCTAATGGAGTTCTAATACCTAGAGAGATGGAGAGCATAGCCCATAAGCTTTCCTTCCCAAATATTCTTCCCTGTAAAAAGGTATTTAATCTCAGGCCCACCCTGAGAAATGGGTTGTAGTTTTACACATCTACTTTCCACCATGACAATAAATGCCTCGGAACGATGGACCATGGATTCACCATGGGGAGCCATGTAAAAGGCCTTTGCCTATAGAGCTGCAGTCTAATCTCCCATAGAAGGCCTCTCTGCATTCAAAGCCAAAACTGCCACCAAGCCTGCCCCTGCTTTCAAGCCAAGGACAATCCCAGTGGGACCAGCCTGAGGTCCCCTCCTCCTACTGTCCCCTTCAACCCCTTCAGAAGTCCAAGAATGACTAATACTACCTGAAAATATGAGAAGCACAAAATAGAGTTTGTAAAACTTAGCAAATTTATAGAGACCACTGACCACCTGGACAGTCCCTATACTTCAAAAGGTTGGAGCATCAGTCTTCAGCCTTCTGGCCCAGGGTCATCTGACAGACCATTGTAATGCAGAAGTCTGAAGGGCTGATTACCCTGTTTTGCCAGAGATTATCAGTCAACCATTCCACGTAGTGTGTCCTTTTTCTGGACAGTATTTTTGTCTGTAGATGAAATGAGGCAATTCTTGCCTAGCGGCTCTCTCACCACAGCTGGAGCAACTCTAATGATGCTCAGTTTCTTCTTTGAATCCAAGAAAGGGGTGCTGTCCATAATTGTCATATGCTGTGGACTTCTGATGCCTTTGAAGACTATCTATCTACCCAAACCATTTCTGAACTGTTAAGCCTTGACTACTCTTGGCCATCTCTAATTGAAGTATCTCAGAAATGTCCTTTTAATTAACTCAGGACCATGAGTTTGCTATCTGGCCCTTAACTGGAATTGCATAATCATCTAAAAACAGTTTATAATAGCAGTTATAGAAAGACTGGGTCTAAGCCTTGCATTATTAAATGTGTCATATAGGCACAATGTCCATGGGAGAGTAACAATATTAATCCTAATTTTATATCAATAAGAAATTTATACCAAGGAAAAATTTAAATTTGTATCAAATAAATTCTGTAACACGGTATGATATAGTTAAGTAATGTTTTTCTTAAGAGCAAATTTGCTAACCTATCCCTATTTGTCTATTTCTATAATTTCTATGATATTACTATATCGCCCTTTCTTTCCCACCTCCTTCCCTTTTACCTAAGAAGGAAGGATAGAGAAGAGAAAAGGAAAAATAGAAATCCCCAAGTTTAAGCCCTTTAGTTCCCTCCCTCTCCAAAGCTACATTTGTAAAGTATCTCTTAAATGACAGTATATATATATAATTCCTAAAATAACCAGAACCATCCACCCCAACATAAGGCACTGGAACAATGATCTTCTTTTGTCTGCTTCTAGCTGAATTGGGGCAAAGAATTCCCTTCTGGGGACCCACAGGGAAATAGGGAAGTTGGCTTTGTCAAAGGGGAGCGAGCTGGCATCGTTTGTCTTCCAGTTACTATGTGCTGAGAATGTTCATTGATTAACTGACATCATGAGTATGACAGTCTGAAAGGATGGACAGGCAAGCTAGCTGTTCTGGAAAAGTTCTTGAAGCAAGTCTTTAAAAGAAGCAGCTTCGAAGTAGTTGAGGTACAAAGCTGGAAGGGAAGGTCCCAGAATCTCAGCATCCCGGAGTGTGAATCTTTTCAGAGCTGTCTTTCTCTTCTTTCATCCTGCAGTATACAAAACTTAAAAGCACTGTCAGAGCCTCTCAGGAGACCTGACTAATACAGAAGTAGAGGCTCACAGTCATCCATTGGACTGAGCACAGGGTCCCCAATGAAGGAACTAGAGAAAGGACCCAAGGAGCTGGAGGGTTTGCAGCCCCTTAGGAGGAACAACAATATGAACTAACCAGTACCCTCAGAGCTCCCAGAGACTAAACCACTAACCAAAAAGTATAAATAGGACTCAGTTTCAGTGATCGCATTGTATAGGTAGATTTGCAACACTTTTGTTGGTCTCCATCTTTATCTTTATTGATCTTCACTTCACTGAGACAGGTACAGCAGAGAACATTTCATGCCATCCTGGCTGGTACTGGTCCTGGGCAGTCCCGCTGTCTCATGCTAATCTGACAGAGACCTGGGGGGTTCTCTGGATTGTACTATTGCTGATTTATGTTTGCTATTCTGACACTACTGAACTAGACAGCTGGTATTCTGACAAATGGAGATTAGAATCATCCCAAGGAACTACTTCTAAACAGGTCTACATTCCTTTATCCTATTTACCATCTTCTCTCCCCTACCTTTGGATGGTGGGCTAGAAGGGTGTGGGGGGAGTTGCAGAGATCCCTTATTAAAATTAGGTTTTAATAATCTAAGCCTACAGGAAACATTAATCTGGGGAAGTAATAATTATCAAAATAAAATCTTCAGGAAATCTAATACCTAGTTAAATTCAAAGAAAGCCAATAACCATTCTATGTGGAGATAGGCCTGAATTTGACAGTTCAAAGAAATTTAATACCAGAAGATATATCAGTGCTCAAATATTCTGAAATATTGTTTCTAGGACTTCAAGATTCAGCTATATATGTCCTTTTTATTTTTTTGAGAAGGTCATTGGTACTGAGTATATCATTTCTGCTCACACCTCTTCCCCACATACTAATTCTCACATCTCCCACAATTCATTTCAAATACATGACAGAAGAAACCATGACCTCTAGCTCATACAGTCTCTCCTCCTCCTCTTTGGTGATATTCCGAGTGACCTTAGGTATGTGAAATTATTGTAGAAGTATTAATTGGGGTTGAGCACTCCACAGTTGTTTTTCTGCATCTTGAGAAATCTTGGATTTCAGTAATGGTCTCTGGTTCCTGCGAAGAGAAGCTTATTTGATGAAGGGGTAGAAAGATTCTTCTCTGTATGTATTAGGTTAAGTTAAAGCAAATAACAACAAAGAAAACAGGAGAAGACAAAGCCTCCAGACTGGGAGAGGTTCTTTCTAGCCATACATCTAGCTGATAGAAGATTAATATCAAGAATGGACAAAGAACTCAGAAAACAAGAATCAGGAAAACCAATGACTCAATTACAAAATGAGCTAGAGATCAGAACAGAAAGTTCTCAGAAGAAGGAATAAAATGGGCTTAGATATGTCTTTACAGGTGTCAACATTCTTAACAATTAGGGAAATGCAACTTAAAACTTACTGAGATTATTGGATCCCAGGCAGAAGGGCAAGGAAACAACAACAAATTTTAGTGAGGATGAGAGGATAGGGAGCCCTTCTTACTCCTGATGGGAATGCAAACTGGCGGAGCAACTCTGGAAATATGCATAGAAGTTGTCAAAAAGCTCAAAGTAGATCTACCATAGGACTCTGTTATACCATCCTTTGGCATATGTGCAAATACTCAACTACTATTTTGCATATAATTACTCAGACAGGTTCATTACTGCCCTATTAACAATAACTAAGAAATGATAATGACCTATATATTTTTCAACAGATGAGTGAGTGATGAAAATATTTTAAATGTCCACTATGAAATTACATTCAGCTGTGGGAAGAAAGTGAAATGTGCAGGTAATTGATGGAACTAGAACCTGTCATACTGCCTGAGATAACCCAAACCAAGAAAGACAAATACCACAGATTCTCTCTTCTTTCTGCATCCTAGCTCTGAATCTTTAGATGTGGGTAAGTAATCTGGAGTAATGTACATGTCTTAAATAACATCTTTTAAATAATAAGAATAAAACTTCTTAATAAGAAGCAGATTCTGTTTTCCCTATAAGGAAATACACTAAAATTGGAAAAAACAAATATGCTGACTAAATTGTTTTGTTTTGTTTTGTTTTCTACTAGTGTAGCCATTCCTTTTTCTGCTACATTTCTCTGCATCTCAAGTTATAATTTGCACATCTTGTCTTTTGGAAGCAAAATTCATTGACCGATCCCAACTACGAATATATATGTGTCTAGGACCGTAGGTACTCACATGAATTTATTACTCCAAGTAGTGGAATGTAGTTTTCTTTGGCAATACATGTGGGGCAGTTCTCTGTGCAAACAACCTGGTCCCCGGTCGAATAAGAGGTCTGGAACCCCGAAGACGCGGTGGGTGGTAATTTCTGCCTGCATGCAACTGAAGGTATCAACCAAACCTCCTGGGCCCATTGCTCCTGTTTCAGTCACAACCCCCTAAAGGCTCCAGCTGGAGAGGTGTGTGATATTGGTTACATATTAGCACCAACAAGCCTTCTTACATGCAAAACAAGATTCCCCAAGCTCTTAGCCCAAACCAATGAGAAATACCTGCTGTTGAACCCTGAAATCACCCCCAAAACTGTATATAAATCGTATCCAGTTCTAAGAGCTGTAACACTTGAGGACATGTCTGCTCTCCCGAAAGGCGGTCTGAAGCTGTGCCGGACTCCACTGTCTAGTCAGCCTCTAGTTGGCCCATCGCAGGGTGGTGCGGAGTAACTGAGTGACCTGCAAAGCACTGTGAAGATGGAAGTGAAGCCCGCTGCAGCAGCAGAGGTGGCAGAAGCGACTTCTCCCTGCCTGTGCTCGCTTCCTTTCGCCGGAACTCTTGCACCAGGCCAGGCCAGAGACCTCTGTGAAAGCGTCTGGTACACAGGCCCACAAATACACAACTACAGTATACCTAAGCATTGAGAAGTATACTGAGAGTTTCTCTGCAAACATACAAAAATTTAATATTCTCTTGTAACACAATTAGACTTGTTCTTGAGTTCTCTAAATATAATACTGAATGATACTGACAGATTTTGTGAAGTAAAAAAATTAAAGTCACAAGTCTAGGGGTAGAATAATTGCAAATTTACTTAAAACTAAACCAGAATTATTGGTCATGAATTTGTAGGAACAAATACCACAAATTTATACATTTTTTTCAGTTTAGTTACATTATTTGTTCTCAATTGTTTACATAGTAACATGGACCCGTATTTTGAACAAACCTTTTAATTAAAAACTGAAAAAATAAAAGAATGTGAAGGTACATCAACACTAACATGAATATGAAGACAAGGTATTAAAATTCATGAATTTCTTTCAAATGGGCTGACGCAAGCTCTGTTTGCTTGAAATCCTTGACATTGGAGCCAGGAGACATGAAAATAGCTTGAGAAACCATTTCCCATATGATTTTATATTTCCAGATATCAAATCAGTCTCTTTTCCTAGCTGGGCCCCTCCTGCAGATTCTCGGTCTGTAAAGTTCAGCCAAAGCTTCTCCAAGCACCACAGGTCTCTCTGTTTTCCTCTTGCTGCCTGGGGTACAAAAGAATACTCTGACATCTGATTACAATTTCCTCACATAAACAGTGTCCCATCCTGTCGCTTGACTTCATTTGAAACAAAACAAGCTTGGTGACTACATCTGTATTCAGACTCAGCAAAAACATTCCTTTAAATTATTGTCTCGGGGACCATGAAAACAGCTCTGCCTGGCTGCTAAAGGAGGGCTGTCTTAGTGCAACTTGCAAATGAACCAGAAGATACACCAGCCTGCAAGAATTCAGATAAGCCCTGAGCTAAAGATCTAATAAAAACTTGACTACAATTGTTAGAAATTTAATCTGTAGCACTTCTGAAGTTTTGCAAATTAAATGGGACAGGTCATTTTTTTCTATTTATAAATTTAAAAAGACAAGTAAATACTTCAAAATAGTAGATCTGTCACGCAGATTTCTTCAGAGTAATCCATCATCATGAGCTCTTTCAGTAAAGGTTTTGTAACATGTGATTGTTCTTAAATACAGTTTGAAAGAGTCATAAAAATTATTATTGAAATCAAAGACTGCATCTTTTGTGAGTCGTGTGAAACTTTTAGTAACTGGGGGACATAAAACACATTTAATTATAATCTCAAGAACAATCATGTGCAGCTCCTAAAGAGATATGGGGAGGTCAAAAGTCCAAAGATGCACCTTCAGGCTGTATCTATCTAATAAACCTTCGCCAGAGCTGAAATTCCATCTTAATTAAACAAGTTATAAAAAGAAAACCCAATGGTATTCAAACTATTCCATAATCTCTCTTGGTTAGAAGGTTTTTGGTTTTTTGTTTTGGTTTTTGGTTGCTTGTTTTGTTTTACTTGTTTGTTTGTTTTCTCTTTAATCTTTAACTTTTCCAATGGTACAAACACTCATTCTCAAGAATAGAACATTGTTCAATAGAAATTTGATGATAATATGTATGTTTTATCTCTGTACTTGTGGCTAGTTACCACCTAAAATGTGGTTAATTTAAAAAAACAACGTGAATTTATTGATATATCTAAATGTAATCCATTTTTACTCAAGTTTAAGTAGCCAAATATGGCTGATGGTTAACAGTTCCGGATTCTGGCCAGGTCAAGGTAATATGATCTAAGTTTTATTTGAAAGGATTGCTTGCAGTTATATTTGTTGAGCTCATATTTATAGAAGACTCTCTCAATGTAGTCCATGCCAATATGGACTTTAAAGTGAGAAAATGGAAGAAATGAATAACAAGAAGTTGATATTATAGTAAAGGTAAAACTCAAACAACCAAAGAAATAGACAGAGAAACAAATGTAATCCTGGGAAACAACAGGAGAATCTGTAGTATAGTAGCTAAAGATGTTAATCTATAAAATGGTCAAATAAGTCCTTTCAAGAAAGGTGACATTGGAGATGAAATTTGAATGAAGGAATAACTTTTAAAAAGGTATCCCTGTTTTGAGCCAGAAAAAGCCATCCAAGAGAAAGGACTCATGCAAGACCTAGCTTGACATATTAGGGAAATACAAATATTAACATACCATAGACTCAATGAGGAGGTGAAAAGACCAAGCAGAGTAAGATGAAAGAAACAAATTATATCACTTTAGAGATCATAGGAAGAGCTGTGTGTATAAAAAGTCACAGGACTTCAATGAATGCTGCAGTTTACATGCCACTAATATTATTAGTGAAGAAAGAAGAGACTGTCTAAAATGGTGGTTTCATTGTTGTCAGTGGCAACAGAGGCTAGGTAATTGGAAGCATACTTTACAGATAAAACCTGGTGATTGAATGAAGAATGCATGTACAGGCACAGGATTGCATAGAGTCTAGAGATAGTCTTGATTATTTTGTCCTTAAGATATAAACAAATGGTGATGGGGCCTAAGATGCAGATCTGGAACTAATGAAAACATGTAACAAAACTACTCAGCAGAGTGGTTTGGAAGGAGTAGACCAGAAGAGGTTTTTAATCATTACAGCTCTGAAGGGTAAGGTATTTATTCCCAATGCAAGTGTTACAGCTCTGAAAAGAAAGACATCCTGGCAGTTGGGATCCAAGGAATACCAAATGCCCCAGGCCGGTCCATCTGGGCCTCCCTCAACCCAAGGAGAAATGGGGTCCTAGTCAGGTCGACAAGGCATAGGCGAAGAATGACACAAGAAAGTGTTGAGTCTGAATGTATTTCTTAAAAATGGCATGAGGTTTTTACAGTCATTGCAAAAGAGAATGATAAATCTGGCAGCTCAGCAGTTGAGCTACATCTGAGGCTATCTGAAACACAGGTGCTGCACCCCCTGGGCCCAAGTGCTCTGGGCCAGGCGGGGGAGGGGGGTTGCAGACTGCATGAGGCTCAAAGCTTGAATCTAAATCCTAGTCCATCTAAGTTCTAGTTCCAGTCTAAGTGCCCCTGCACAGAGTGAAAACCAGGCTTATATTGTGTACAGAAAACAGGGCGAATGACAAAAGTCACATAGGCAGGTGACAGTCACATCAAGGTCAGTAGGATCAGGTGTTCAGGTGTGAAGCAGGCGAAACAGTGGTCCCTCCTCGCTGGGGCTATGTTGGTATTCACATGCTAATTCTCTGGGTCTGCTGGAGGCAAGCACCAGGAAGTTCCAATCTAGCAGTTCCTGCTAATGCCCTTAAGTGAGGGAAGCCCTTCGATTACTCTCTGGTATGTAAAACAATTCTGTCTTCTGTGGGACTGCCCTGAGAATTCTAACTATGTTAACAGTAAGTAATGGTGCCTGACCTCTGTTGCTAACTCTGAGGACATCCTATCTGATAAGGCAGATTCCTTGTGAGAAATTTCAAGCTAAGGACAGCTTGGAAATAAATTAGGATATATTGGAACATTGTGCTGGCCAGGAGACAATGCCCAATCTTAGCCATTTACGAATCATTTCTTGGGGTATCTTTATACCTAAATAAGAGGGTGTATTGACAATTGGAAAGACTAATCTGGAACACATCTGAGTTAGGAGATGCCAACGACTGACTGAATGAATACCCAGGAGGCACAAACTCCCTTTAAAGTCATAATGCCTCTTGTCCTTAATCAGACTTTTACCCCCAATATTGCAGACGTAACTGTAGTAGACAAGTGGGCATGGCAACCAAAGTCTCATCACAGCACAAAAATCTCACACAAAAGGTTTATTGGAAAAAGCACAGGGTGGTGTTTGCCTCTGCTTGGATGAGAAGCTGCAAGGAATGTAGTGGGAGGCAGGCTTTATATGTGGTTTCTTGTGGATGGAGCTTTGGGTTGCCTACTATTGGTGGAATTTTGTGTCCTGATTTGGCATTTTTTTTACTCTGTAGAAGTAAGTTGGACATTTTCATCTTGAGGGCATGGAGCTGACCTTTATGGACCTTAAGAGTGTTTTGTGGGCAGAGTCTGGTGGTTAGAGGTCCTCAGGGTTGGAGCCTGGCCATTGACTGCTTCAAGGGAATCACATGGTTCCCTAAAGGGAAGAATATGTACAAAGAAAAAAAGTTAACAATAATTCCCAGAAGGCAGTGTATGGTAGTTGAATAGGTTTGGTCCCCGTAGATTCATGTGTTTGAATGCTTGGCCATATGAAGTAGCACTATTAGGTTTACCCTTGTTGGAGATGTGGCCTTGTTGGAGAAAATGTGTCATTGTGTAGGTGGACTTTGAGGATTCCTATGCTTAGACTGTCCCCAGCAGAAGAAAACCTCCTTCTGGCTGTCTGTGGGGAACAGTATTCTGGCTGCCTTCAGGACAAGATGGAGTAGACCGCTTGGCTCATCAAGCACTATGTCTTCCTGCAAACTGCCATTCTTCCCACCATGATGATACTGGAACAAACCTCTGAAACTATAAGCCAGCCCTAGTTAAAAGTTTGTCTTTATAAGAGTTGCCTTGGACATGGTGTCTATTCATTGAAATAAATCCCTAACTAAGACACAGGAACTAGCAATAGATGGGGAAACTGAGCTTATATCTAAGTCCGTCTTGAATTTGCTCAGAATGATAGTCATAGTGTATCTAGAACCAGAAACGAAGTATGGTTTACATCACACTACCTGTACTTCAGTAAATGCATTGTTCTCTTCCAATGTCCACAGCTACATGC
>NW_022196909.1:1056761-1065131 GCF_008632895.1 Mastomys coucha | reverse complement strand
TGTTCCATAACAAGAGTAACAAGAGACTACAAATTCAAACTGACCCTTCAAGCTTTAAAGCTTTCTTCTCCGAACTCACCCTCCAATAGGATAATCTTTGCCTCAATTTTTGTTTCACGCTTATTTTCTTATATGACAGTCATCAAATAAAAAAAAAAACTCCATGAGATTAATATGTATTATTCACCTTTGAGCCCTAGTCTATAACACAAAATATTGCTTGTTCATAGATAGTAGGTTGTTTTTCTCTCAAAACTTTGATGTTAATAGAAGTTGACCTGAACAATAATTATCCATAGGTTTTTAAAACATTTTTTTGCCTTACAGTCTTTGAAAGACAAATAAAAATAATTTTTTATATATTTAAACTTTTTACTTTCTAAGTTCTGACACATAATAGTAAATTTTCCTTTAAATCTGGTATTGGCAATTTCACCGATATTTCCTCCACTGCAGTTTTTGGAGTTAACTATCCTATTGACAACGTTTCAAAAAATATTAAATAAGGTTCTCGACATAAAGTAATTCCACTGATTTTCAAATAATATTCTGTTTCTGATATGGATGTAGATATAGTAATAATACCTGAGATCCTGGGTAAAATACATGCATTTTTCTAAGTGGTGGTTTTCAAGTTCTATAACAAGATCCTTTTAAAAAATTTGTTTGAACTGCTCATTTCCTAGAGCCTATCAAGTGTGATTCTGTATTTCAAAGGTAGACTGTAATAGATTATACATTTATTTAGAATCTGAGGAGATGCTGATATAGACAGACACTTCAGTCTATTGGAGTAATAGCAAAATGGTTCAGAAAGCAAAACCTGTCCATACACATTTGACCTCAAACTCAAAAATGAAGAAGAGAAAGAGGTTTTTGAAATTACAGACTTTTTCTGGAGGTAGGCTATTTAGAAAACAATTTAAAATTGATTTACACATCAGAACATTATAGGTTGATTACATTTTTAGAAAGAGCTAGCTAAAGTGTTTCTTCTCCCTAATATTGATATCCCTGAAAAATCTCCAAACAAAACAAAACTTCAGATATTTATCAAGAATAGTGAGCAAATGAAGAGGAGTGGTTGTTTGTGTTCCCTCCCATTCTGTGGTAACTTTTGGAAGCCTATTGCAACAAAGACCTTCACTCCATTCTGAAATGGAGCCACAGATGCCTCATCATCTTTTGATATTTCTACACTAGCCAGTTGAGTCTTAGGTAGTGAAAGCATTAGAAAACTGGGTAACTGCATGATACATCTAGCTACTGTGAGCTGTGGTCATATGCATACCAGAGACAGACAGAAACAACTGTCAAAGTATTGTTCTTTAGCCCACAAGGCTGACCAAGCTGTCATAGTTGGTTCAAAACTCAGGAATCCTATTATTTGTATATGTTATGTTTTTCACCACAGTATACATGAAAACTTCAAATAGTCATTCCTAACCTAGGATAGCCAGTCTTTGTTCAAAAGATACACTGAAGTATTCTCCTTGAAAATTTGCAAGTGAAATTTAATTATCTTAATGAAAATATTATTACATCTTCTGTCAGATGAAAAGTTAGTGAAATTCCTTTCCAATTCCATATGCTGATGTTTTGACCTTTGCTTACAGAAACTGCAGTTTTGTGAAGTCCCATTTATGAATTATTGATGGTAGTCCCTGTGCTCTTATTATTCTGCTAGGAACTTGTCTCCTGTACTCATGCATTCAAGGCTGTTCCACACTTTCTCTTCTATCAGGTTCAGCATAGTTGGTTTTATGTTGAGGTCTTTGATCTACTTAGACATGCATTTTGTTGGATCAGTTTGCATCTTCTGCATGCAGACATCCAGTTGGACCAGCACCATTTGCTCAAGAATCCTTTTTTTTTCCACTGTGTATTTCTGGCTTCTTTATAAAACAAACAAACAAACAAAAAAACAAAAACAAAAAACAAAAAAGAAGTGTCAACATATATATGGGTTTATACCTAGGTCTTTGGTTCAATTCCATTGCTCAATGTCTGATTTTATGCCAATATAAACCAGTTTTTTAATTACAATAGCTCTGTAATATAGTCTGAAACCAAAGAGGGTGATAACTCTGGAATTTCTTTTATTGTACAGGATTTTTCTGATATCCAAGTTTGGTTTTTGTTGTTGTTATTGTTGTTATTGTTGTTGTTGTTGTTTGTTCTTTTGGTTCTTTTTTGTTTGTTTGTTTTCCTGGCTGTCCTGGAACTCACTTTGTAGATCAGGCTGGTCTCAATCTCAGAAATCCACCTACCTCTGCCTCCCAAGTGCTGGGATTAAAAGCATGCAGCACCATTGCTTGGCTGGGTTTCTTGTTTATACATAAGAAGTTGAGTATTGTCCTTTCAAGATATGTAAAGAACTGTGGTAGAATTTTGATGGGGATTGCATTGTTTCTGTAGATTGCTTTTGGTAGATGACCATTTTTACTATGCTAATCTTAGTGATACATGAATATGGGAGATCTATTTTCTGGTATCTTCAACTTCTTTCTCCAAAGACTTTAAGATTTTGTCATACAAATTTTTCACATGCTTAGTTAGAGTTACACCAAGATGTTTTATATTGTCTGTGGCTATTCTGAAGGGTGTTTTTTTTTTTTTTTAGTTCTTTCTTAGCTCATTTATCATTTGTATAGAGGAAGGCTAGTGATTTTTTGAGTTAATCTTGTGTCCAGACACTTCACAGATGGTGATTATTAGCTATAGTCGTTCCCTGGAACTCCTAAGGATACTTTGGCTACCTCCTTTATAATTTGTATCCCTTGGTCTCCTTTGGTTGTTTCATTACTCTACCTAAAAACTCAAAGAAATTCTACTCACATCAGAAATAAGACAAGGCTGTCCACTTTCTCCAAATCTATTCAATACAGTACTTGAAGTTCCATATAGAACCCCACAGAAGACAGGGTGGGAGGATTGTAGAAACAAAGGGGTCAAGGACACCAAGAGAACACAGCCAACAGATCCAGCTAAGCAATGCTTATAGTGCTCATAGAGCCTGCATGGATCCGAACTAGGTCATCTACACATATACTATGATTATACTATTTCGTATTCTTGTAGGACTCTCAATGGTATGGGGGGGGTGGCGGTGGGTGGGAAGAGGTTTCTGACTCTTTTGCCTTTTCTTGGGACCCTTTTCCTTTTACTGGGTTGCTTCATCCAGCCTTGATAGGAGGGTCTGTGCCTAGTCTTATTGTAACTTGCTATATGATGTTCAGTTGATATTTCTGGAAAGCCTGCTCTTCTTGAAAGGGAAATGGAGACAGTGAGGAGGAGTGGATCTAGGGAAGAGAAGAGATGAACTGGACAGGGAGGAGTGAAGGGTTATGAAACTGTGGTCAGGGTATAGTATATGAAAGAAGAATAAACTAAACTAACCTAACCTAACCTAAAGTAAGCTAAACTAAACTAAAATATAATTACATTACTTACTCCTGTCCCTTTCCATGTTCCAGCACCTTCCATGCCCACATCCACACATTTTAAAACAGAAAATTGTTACAAGTATGTCCTCCTTTCAAGAGTAAAATTCAGAAGCAAATACATATTAAAGAATTATGACTGTGACTGCTGCAGAGCTGAGGTTGCTATTGATTAGACAGCTTCAGTAAGTGAACATCAGAGCCTAGATCCTTATGAGAAACTGAGCCAGCCAATATGTATAGTCCTAAGGATGATTTTCATCCATGCATTTTTTTAAATTGTTCAGTTCCCCATCAGTAGTTCAATAACTGTAGCCACACTAAAACATCTGATCAATAGTCCAAAGCTAAATAAGATCCCAGGAGGAAATCTCTTTTCACCAGAAACATTTGAATCTTTTCCTAAGTGGTAGACCCCAATCACTACCCGAATATTTACCCTAATTAGCTCTTCAAGTATAGTTCCCTCAGGATGAATTCAAAGTATATTATAGCTAATATTCTGAAAGGAAAATACTCTAATTTTCTCCAAATTATTGTCCCAGTAGTCAGCTGGCCAATCTCTTTTAAACTGCGGGATAGGATTCTTTCCAAGAATTTCAGAATGAGGTGTTATGTCTAATACTCCAGATAAGAAGTGACCAGATGTTTTCAGAACAATTACCTCTGTCTTTGCTTTGGTACATCTAACTATAAAAACAATAATGAAAGGTGCAAAAATTTCAACAATGCTTTAGTATCCCAACAAGGCTTAACTCCAGAAAACTGACTCTGGTAAAATATATGTTAGTATGTAGAAGTGGCTGACTCCCAGGTTCACTTTCCAGCAATTCTGGGGACATAATCAATTCCATGCTGAAGTTAGGAAAAATGCAATATGGCTGCCATTTAGCAGGAACATAACTTAGAATATAAAATCATATTGTAAGTGTGACTACTGATTTGAACTCTAATTTTATCACAGGATAACTATACAATTTGATACAAGTTATTGAACTGCACATAATTTTAATCATGTATAATATTTATATATATAAAAATATATACTATAATTATATATAATACATATATTATAATTATATATATAATATATATTTATTATATATAAATATAAAACATATGATGTTATCAGGTTATAATGCCATTCTAAACAATGCTTATTAGTAGTGTTTATAATAGATTATGATAAATAGAAATCACTAAATAATTGTTGATTATTATTATTTTTACTACTACTGCTATTATTATTATTATTATTCATGTACCAATTAGTTTGTACAAAGTATTCTTCTGTTTTTTATATACTTTATATGATAATATTCATGCAAGAAATTGACAAAATACCTAATCTTACCTAATCAGTAATGCACTAATAACTAAATACATAGTTATCCTTGTTGTCCAGTGGTAGTGATTAAGATTCAAAGATATTGGATAATTTTACAAGGATTCTGCACTTATGAGGTTAGAACCAAGATCTGAAGGGAATTTTGTAACAGAATCTGAACTCTTCATCATTACTCTATTTCTCTTTGAGCAACCTATTAATTAAATTAAATTGGCTTAGTGAAAAGTGCATGTCCCCATTTTTCACTTCAAGATAAAGAATGGATGGCATGAGAAAGACCTGTAAAGCCCTCTCAATATGTGTTATAGCTAAAACTCTCATCATTCTGTTCTCTTTTAAGGCCTATATATTTACCTAAAGTTTTGAACTCTAAAGATTATTAGTTTATTTACAAAGATTAAAAATCTACTTCTAGTTGCCTGTCAACTTTACATCTTCCTTTATCTTCTAATTCCAATCCATTTTCTCTCATAATAGACATTTTTAGGGCTTAGCTTTAGGCAGATGCCTCTGGTGATAGTAGGGCCCCTTACTGAATCAGAGAAAATAGTAAAGGAGATGAACTTAGACTCCATGGTAGAAATTTAGGAGGAAACATTTGAAGTATATGGCAACAGTGGAAGGAAAAAGGAAGTCAAAGTATTTAAGAAAGAAAAAAAATAAACCTGGACAAACCTGACAGTTGACTCTATACAGGAGATGGGACAGCATAGGAAGGAAGCTTGGCCCAAGGATGACCAAACTCCTCTGAAACTCTAATGCAGGTGTGCTGTGATGCCTTCATGAAATACCACACACAATTCCATCTAAAAACTAAGCCTAAGGCTGATCTTGTTCCCCAGCACCTAGAGCTCATCTTGTACTACAGTGCTCCATACCCAAATACCACCAGGAAAGAGATAGCCTCCCAGGAGTGCATACAAACCTGTGAGCAGAGTTAAGACCACCACTTCTGCTCAGAGGGACCCACCCAGAACCCTCAGGACACAAGAACTGGGGAGAAGACTGGAACATAAGCCTTCTGGTTTTCCTCTGCACCCAGAGCTGATCCTGTGCCACAGAGCTACCTACCACCAGGAGAGAGCTGGTCTCCCAGGAGTGCTGAAACCTTTTGAGCACAGTTAAGACTACCACTTCTGTTCAAATTCCTGGACCAAGAGTGACCCTCCCAGAGCCACCAAGACACAGGAACCAGGAAATATCAGTGGACAGGAATCTTCTAGTTTCTGTCTACACCCTGGAGCTGAATCGATGCCACTGCTCTCCATACCCAAATTCCTGCCAGAGAAATCTGGTCTCCAAGGAGTACTGACACACAGGCTTGCAGGAGGGACAAGCCACAGTTGGAGACAGCAAGACCAGTTAACATCAGAGATACCCAGATGGTGAGAGGCAAGGGCAAGAACCATAAGCAGCAAAAAGCAGCAGCATCAGAACCCAGTTCTCCCACCACAGTGAGCCCTGGGTACACTAATACACTGGAAAAGCAAGACGTTAATCTAAAATTACATCTTATGATGATGAAAGAGGATTGTAAGAATGACATAAAGAGTTCCCTTAAAGAAAAAAGAACACAAGTAAACATCTAGAAGCCCTAAGAAGAGGAAACACAAAAATCATTTAAAGAATTACAGGAAAACACAAGCAGGTAAAGGAATTGAACAAAACCCTCCTGGATCTAAAAATGGAAATAGAAACAATAAAGAAATCAAGAAATCACAAAGAGAGACAACCCTGGAGATAGAAAACCTAGGAAAAATATCAGGAGTCATAGATGCAAGCATCACCAACAGAAAACAAGAGACAGAAGAGAGAATCTCAGGAGCATAAGAAACCATAGAAAACATTGACACAACACAAAGAAAATGTGAAATGCAAAAAAACTCCTAACCCAAAATATCCAGAAAATGCAGGACACAATAAGAAGACCAAACCTAAGGATAATAGGTATAGAAGAGACTGAAGATTCCCAACTTAAAGAGCCAGTAAATATCTTCTACAAAATTATAGAAGAAAACTTCCCTAACCAAAAGAAAGAGAAGCTGATAAACATATAAGAAGCCTACAGAACACCAAATAGATTGGACCAGAAAAGAAATTTCTCCTGTCACATAATAGTCAACCAAATGCACAGAACAATGAAAGAATATTAAAAGCAGTAAGGGAAAAAAGTCAAATAACATATAAAGAGAGACCTATCAGAATTACAGCAGACTTCTCACCATAGACTATGAAAGCTAGAAGATCCTGGGGAAATCTCATACAGACCCTAAAAGAATGCAAATGCTAGCCTAGGCTACTATATCCAGCAAAACTCTCAATTACAATAGATGGAGAAACCAATTCCATGGCAAAACCAAATTTACACAAAATCATTCCACAAATCCAGCCCTACAAAGGATAATTAATGTAAAAACGCTGATACAAGGAGGGAAAACACACCCTAGAAAGAGCAAAAACAAGTAAACATCTTTCAATAAACCCAAAAGAAGACAGCCACACAAACATAAAGATAACATCAAAAATAACAGGAAACAGCCATCACTATTCTTTAATATCTCTTAACATCACTGGATTCAATTCCCCAATAAAAAGACATATTCTAACACACTGGATACATAAACAGGTCCTAGCCTTTTGCTGCATACAGAAAACATACCTCAGTGTCAAAGACAAACACTACATCAGGATAAAAGGCTAGAAAACAATTTTTCAGGCATATGATCCCAAGAATCAAGTTGAAGTAGCCATTCTAATATTGGATAAAATCAACTTTCAACCAAAAATTATCAAAAAGAATAAGGAATGACACTTCACACACATCAAAGGAAAAATCTACCAAAAAGGACTCTCAGTTCTGAACATCTAGCTCCAAATGCAAGGGCACCCACATTCATAAAAGAAACTTTACTGAAGCTCAGCACACACATTGCACTTCATACAATAACAGTGGGAGACTTCAACACCCCTCTCTCATCAATGAATCATGGAAATACAAACTAAACAGAGATACAATTAAACTAAAGAAGTTATGAGCCAAATGGATTTAACAGATATTAATATATATAGGACATATCATCCTATATCAAAAGAATACATTCTCAGCACCTCATGGTACCTTCTCCAAAATTGACCATATAATCAGTCACAAAACAAACCTCAACAGGTATAAGAAGATTGAAATAATCCCATGAATCCAATCAGATCACTACAGATTAAGGTTGGTCTTCAATAGCAACAAAAACAACAGAAAGCCCACATACACATGGAAGCTGAACAACACTTTACTCAATGATAACTTGGTCAAGGAAAAAAAAAAGAAAAAAATTAAAGACATTTTAGAATTTAGTGAAAATGAAGGTATAACATACCCAAACTTATGGGACACAATAAAAGCAGTGCTAAGAGGAAAACTCATAGCTCTGAGTGCCTCCAAAAATAAACTGGAGAGAACATAAACTAGGAGCTTAACAGCATACTTGGAAGCTCTAGAACAAAAAGAAGCAAATATACCCAAAATGAGTAGACAGCAGGAAAAAATCAAACTCGGGGCCGAAATCAACCAAGTCAAAACAAAAA
>NW_022196909.1:1025293-1056751 GCF_008632895.1 Mastomys coucha | reverse complement strand
AACAAACCCAGGAGCTGGTTATTTGAAAAAAATCAACAAGAAAGATACATCCATGGCCAGACTAGACAGAAGGCACAGAGACAGTATCCTAATTAACAAAATCACAAATAAAAATGTACATACACCAACAGAAACAGAGGAAATTCAAAAAAATCAGATCCTACTACAAAAGCCTAAACTCAACAAAACTGGAAAATCTGGATGAAATGGACAATTTTCTAGACTGATACCAAATACCAATGTTCATGATCAGAAAAACCATGTAAACAATCTTATGAACCCTAAAGTCATAGAATTAGCCTTTCAACCTCCATCTACAAATAGGAGGTGCACCTGTTCCACAGCCCTCTGTGCACCATTCCCACAAGCAGAGAGCTTGTCTCCAGGGAGTGCTCTGACCCCAGGACACAGTTGAGATCACCATTTTCTGTCAGGTGACTTTCTCCTGGGACCAGCCAGGAGGCACAGGCCATAGAAGCAGCAGAGCAGCTGGAAGAGGGTCCTTTCTACCTCCATCTACAACTAGGAGGGGTGGCTGATCCACAGCCCTCTGAGCACAGGTCTTACTAGGGCAGAGCTGAACACCCAGGAGTGCTGCTGACACAGGCTTACAGACCCACAGGAGAAACAATCTCTAGCCAGAGACAGCAAGAACATTGAACACCAGAGATTAACAGATGGCAAAAGGAAAATGCAAGAACATTACCAACAGAAACCAAGAATACGTGGCATCATAAGATCCCAGCACTCCCACCACAGCAAGTCCTGGATACCCCAACACACTGGAAAAGCAATATTTGGATCTAACATCTATCTCATGATGGGGATTGAGGAATTTAAGAAGGACATAAATAACTCCCTTAAAGAAATACAGGAAAACACAGGTAAAAAGATACAAGCCCTTAAAGAGGAAACACAATAATCCCTTAAAAAATTATAGGAGAACACAAAGAAACAAGTAGAAGCCCTTAAAGAAGAAACACAAAAATTCCTTAAAGAATTACAGGAAAGCACAACCAAACAGGTGAAGGAATTGAGCGAAACCATCCAGGATCTAAAAAAGGAAGTAGAAACAAGAAATCACAAAGATAGAAAACCTAGGAAAGATGTCAGGAGCCGTAGAAGCAAGAATCACCAACAGAATACAAGAGATAGAAGAGAGAATCTCAGGTGCAGAAGATACCATAGAAAACACTGACACAACAGTCAAAGAAAACATAAAATGCAAACAGATCCTAACCCAAAAAATCCAGGAAATCTAGGACACAATGAAAAGACCAAACCTAAGGATAATAGGTATAGAAGAGAGTGAAGACTTCCAACTTAAGTGGCCAGTAAATATCTTCAACAAAATTATAGAGGAAAACATAGTTAACCTAAAGAAAGAGATGCCCATGAACATACAAGAAGCCTACAGAACTCCAAATAGACTGGACCAGAAAAGAAATTCCTCCAGCTACATAATAATCAAAACACCAAATGCATGAAACAAAGAAAGAAAATTAAAAGCAGTATGGGAAAAAGGTCAAGTAACATAAAAAGGCAGAACTATCAGAATTACAACAAACTTCTCGCCAGAGACTATGAAAGCCAGAAGATCCTGGGCTGATGTCATATAGACCCTAAGAGAACACAAATGCCAGCCCAGGCTACTATACCCAGCAAAACTCTCAATTACCATAGATGGAGAAACCAAAGTATTCCATGACAAAACCTAATTTAAACAATATCTTTCTACAAATCCAGCCCTTCAAAGGTTAATAACACAAGGATGGGAACTATATCCTAGAAAAAGAAAGAAACTAATCTTCTGACAAAACTAAAAGAAGATAAAGCCACAAGGACAGAATTCCAACTTTAACAACAAAAATGATAGGAAGCAGCAATTACTTTTCCTTAATATCTATTAATATAAATTGACTGAATTCCCCAATAAAAAGACATAGAGTATCATACTGGGTACGTAAACAGGACCCAACATTTTGTTGCATTCAGGAAATCCACCTCAGTGTCAAAGACAGACACTACCTCAGAATAAATGCCAGGAAAACAGTTTTAATAGTTAAATAGTTAACAGTTAAAATAGTCCCAGGAAACAAGCTGGAGTAGTCATTCTATCAAATAAAATTGACTTTCAACCTAAAGTGATCAAAAAGATAAGGAGGGACTCTTCATACTCATCAAAGGTAAGATCTACCAAGATGAACTCTCAATTATGAACCTCTGCATTCCAAATGCAAGGGCATCTACATTCATAAAAGAGACTTTACTAAAGGCAAAGCACACATTGTACCACACACAATAACAGTGGGAGATTTCAACACCCCACCCTCTGCAATAGACAGATCATGGAAACAGAAACTAAACAAGGACACAGTGAGACTAACGGTAGTTAAGAAACAGATAGATTTAACACATATCTATAAAACATTTTATCCTAAAACAAAACGATATACCTTCTTCTCAGGACCTTACGGTACTTTCTCCAAAACTGATCATATAATGGATCACAAAATAGGCCTCAACAGATACAAGAGGACTTAAATAATTCCTTGCATCCTATCAGATTGCCGTGGACTAACACTGCTTCTCAATAACAACATAAACTATAGAAACCCACATACATGTGGAAGGTTAACAGCATTCTACCCAATAAAAATTTGGCCAAGGAAGAAATAAAGAAAGAAATTAAAGACTTTTTTGAATTTAATGAAAATGAAGCCACAACATACCCAAACTTAAGGGAAACAATGAAAGCAGGTCTAAGAGGAAAACACATAAGCCTCCAAAAAGAAACTGGAGAGAACATACACCAACAGTTAGACAGCACATCTGAAAGCTCTAGAACAAAAAAGAAGCAAATTCACCCGAGGAGTCAACGGCGGGAAATAATCAAACTCAGGGCTGAAATCAACAAATGGAAACAAGAACTATACCAAGAATCAACCAAACCAGGAGCTGGTTCTTCGAGAAAATCAACAAAATAGATAAACCCTTAGTCAGACTAACAAGAGGGCACAGAGAGTATCCTAATTAACAAGATCAGAAATGAAAAGGGAGACATAACAACAGAAATTGAGGAAATCCAAAAAATCATCAGAGCCTATTACAAAAGCCTATACTCAACAAAACTGGAAAACTTGGATGAAATTTTCTAGAGAGATACTAGGTACCAAAATTAAATCAAGATCAGATGAATGATGTAAATATTCCCATATCCCCTAAAGAATTAGAAACAGTCACTGATAGTCTCCCAACCAAAAAAGCCCAGGACTAGATGGGTTTAGTGCAGTTTTATCAGACTTTCAAGAAAACCTAATACCAGTACTCCTCAAACTATTCCACAAAATAGAAACAGAAGGTATGCTACCCAATTCTTTCTATGAAGCCACAATTACTCTGATATCTAAACCACACAAAGACCAAAGAAAGAAAGAAAACTTCAGACCAATTTCCTTTATGAATATCGATGCAAAAACACTCAATAAAATTCTTGCAAACTGAATCCAAGAACACATCAAAATGATCATCCATCATTATCAAATAGGCTTCATCCCAGGGATGCAGGAATGGTTCAATATACAGAAATCCATCAACGCAACTCAGGATATAAACAAACTCAAAGAAAAAAATATGATCATCTCATTAGCTGCTGAGAAAGCATTTGACAAAATCGAACATCCCTTCATGATAAAAGTCATGAAAGACCAGGAACTCAAGATTCATACCTAAGGATAGCAAAAGCAATATACAGCAAACCAGTAGCCAGCACTAAACTAAATAAAGAGAAATTTGAAGTAATCCCACTAAAATTAGGGACTAGACAAGGCTGCCCACTCTCTCCCTTCCTAATAAATATTGTACTTGAAGTTCTAGCTAGAGCAATTAGACAACAAAAGGAGATCAAAGTGATACAAATTGGAAAGAAAGAAGTCAAATGATCACTATTTATTGATGATATGATAGTGACCCCATAAATTTCACCAGTGAACTCCTAAAATTGACAAACAACTTCAGCAAAGTATCTGGATATAGAATTAACTCAAGCAAATTAGTGACTTTCCTCTACACAATGGAAAAACAGGTTGAGAAAGAAATTAGGGAAACAACACCCTTCACAATAGTCACAAATAATATAAAATACCTTGGTGTGACTCTAACTAAGCAAGTAAAAGATCTGTATGACAAGATCTTCAAGCCTCTGAAGAAGGAAATCAAAGAAGATCTCAGAAGATGGAAAGGTCTCTCATGCTCGTGGATTGGCAGGATTAATATAGTAAAAATGGCCATCTTGCCTAAAGCAACCTACAGATTGAATGCAATCTCTATCAACATTCCAATTCAGTCCTTCACAGACTTGGAAAGAGCAATTTGCAAATTCATCTGGAATAACAAAAAATACAGGATAGCCAAAACTATTCTCAACAATGGAAGAACCTCTGGTGGAATCACCATCCCAGACCTTAAGCTGTAGTACAGAGCAACTGTGATAAAAACTGCATGGTATTGGTACAGTGACAGGCAGGTAGATCAATGAAATAGAATTGAAAATGCAGAAATGAACCTCCACACCCATGGTCACTTGATCTTTGACCAAGGAGCTAAAACCAGTGGAAAAAAAGACAGCATTTTCAACAAATGGTACTTCTTCAACTATCAGCATGTGAAGAATGCAAATCGATCCATTCCTATTTCCTTGTACAAAGTTCAAGTCCAAGTGGACCAAGGACCTTCACATAAAACCAGATACACTGAAACTAGTAGAAAAGAAAGTGGGGAAGAACCTTGAGCACATGGGCACAGGGGAGAATTTCCTGAACAGAACAAAGTAGTTTATGCTCTAAGATCAAGAATTGACAAATGGGACCTCATAAAATTACAAAGCTTCTGTAAGGCAAAGGACATGGCCAATAGGACAAAACAGCAACCAACAGATTGGGAAAAGAACTTTACCAATCCTATATCTGATAGAGGGCTAATATCCAATATATACAAAGAACTGAAGAAGTTAGACTCCAGAGAAACAAATAACCCTATTAAAAATAGGGTACAGAGCTAAACAAAGAATTTTTAACTAAGGAATATTGAATGGTTGAGAAACACCTAAAGAAATGTTCAATATCCTTAGTCATCAGGGAAATGCAAATCAAAATAACTCTGAGATTCCAACTCACAACAGTCATAATGGCTACGACCAAAACTCAGGTGACAGTAGATGCTGGTGAGTATGTGGAAAAAGAGGAACACTCCTTCATTGCTGGTGGGATTCCAAGCTGGAACAACCACTTCTGGAAATCAGTTTGGCACTTCCTCAGGGAACTGGATATACTACTACCAGAGGACCCGTCTATATTACTCCTGGACATATACCCAGAAAATGCTCCAACATCTAATAAGGACACATGCTCCACTAAGTTCATAGCAGCCTTATTTATAATAGCCAGAAACTGGAAAGAACCCAGATGTTATTCAATAGAGGAATGGATACAAAAATGTTTTTCATCTATACAATGGAGTACTACTCAGCTATTAAAAACAATAAATTTATGAAGTTCTTAGGGAAATGGGTGGATCTGGAGAATATCATCCTGAGTGAGGTAATCCAATCACAAAAGATCACAAATGATATGTGGTAAGTGGATATTAGCCCTCAAGCTCAGAATACCCAAAATACAATCCATGAGCCTCAAGAAGAAGGGAGACCAAAGTTGAATACTTATATCCTTCTTAGAAGGGGGAACAAAATACCCATGGAAGGAGTTTCAAAGACAAACTATGGAGCAGAAACTGAAGAAACAATGCAGACACTACTCTCCCTGGGAATTCTTCCCATATTCAATCACCAAACCCAGACACTATTGTGGATGCTGGCAAGTACTGGCTGACAGGAGACTGATATAGCTGTCTCCAGAGAGGCTCTGCCAGTGTCCATCTAATACAGAAGTAGAAGCTCACAGTCATCCATTGGACTGAGCACAGGGTCCCCAATGAAGGAGCTAGAGAAAGGACCCAAGGAGCTAAAAGGTTTACATCCCCTTAGGATGAACATTATGAGCTAACTAGTACTCTCAGAGCTCCCTGGGACTAAACCACCAACCAAAGAGTACACATGCCTCCAGCTGCATATGTAGTGGAGTATGGCCTAGTCGATCATCAATGGGAAGAGAGGCCCTTAGTCCTGTGAAGGTTCTATGCCTAGTGTAGGGGAATGCCAGGGCCAGGAAGCAGGAGGTGAGCGGGGGAGTTGGAGAGGGAATAGGGTTTGTTTGTTTGTTTGTTTGTTTGTTTGAAGGGGAAACCAGGAAAGAAGATATCTTTGAAATGTAAATAAAGAAAATATCTAATTAAAAAATGAGCTTTTGAAGTCTTTACAGATGATAGTATAGCAAGAACGAAAGAAATCTAAAATCTTTTTTAAAATTTCTGTATACCTTAAATAATTTTCTCCAACCTTTACAACTTGCAATTTACACACCTCAAGTAACTTTCTCAGACCCTCACAGCTTACATAACCTTTAATATCCACAGACTTTGTAACTTCAAGTTTTTATAGTCTTAGTCCTTTATAATATAAGCAGTAAATTATTTTTCCTAGCCCTTCAAAACCTTTATTAACTCTAATTTTTAATTACATTATTTACTGTGATACATAGGTGCTTGATTATTGATTGAAAAGTACATTTTTAAAATAAAAGAATAGTAAAATTAAAAAAAAATGGAATTAGTCATTAAAATCTCCCAAACAAAAAAAGCCCAGGACCAGACGGGTTTAGTGCAGATTTCTATCAGACCTTCAAAGAAGATCTAATAGCAATACTCTTCAAACTATTCCACAAAATAGAAACAGAAGGAACACTACCCAATTCATTTTATGAAGGCAGTTATACTTATACCTAAACCACACAAAGACCCAACAAAGAAAGAGAACTTCTCATTATTTCCCTTATGAATATCGATGCAAAAATATTCAGTGAAATTCTTGCAAACCGAATCCAGAACAGATCAAAATGATCATTCACCTCGATCAAATAGGTTTCATCCCAGGGATGCAGGGATGGTCCAATATATGGAAACCTATCAATGTAATCCACTACATAAACAAATTCAAAGAAAAAAAAACGACATGATCATTCCATTAGATGCTGAAAAATCATTTGACAAATCCAACACCTCTTCATGAAAAAAGTCTTGGAAAGATCAGGAATTCAAGGCCAATACCTAAACATAGTTAAAGTAATATACAGCAAACCCCATAGCCTACATCAAACTAAATGGAGAGAATCCCACTAAAATCAGGGACTAGACAAGGATCTCTCTCTCTCTCTCTCTCTCTCTCTCTCTCTCTCTCTCTCTCTCTCTCTCTCTCTCTCTCTCTTTCTCTTTCTCTCTCTCTTTCTCTCTATCTATTCAATATAGTACTTGAAGTTCTAGCTAAAGGAATTAAGACAACAAAAGGAGATCAAAGTGATACAAATTGGAAAGGAAGAAGTCAAAATATCACTTTTTGCAAAATGATATAGTAGTATACTTATGTTACCCTAAAAAACTCCACCAGAGAACTCCTAAACCTGATAAACAACCTCAGCAAAGTGGCCAGATATAAAATTAACTCAAACAAATCAGTAGCCTTCCTATACTCAAAGGATAAACAGGCCTAGAAAGAAATTAGGGAAACAATACCCTTCATGATAGCCACAAACAATATAAAATATTTTGGTGTGACTCTAACCAAACAAGTGAATGATCTGTATGATAATAACTTCAATTTTGGAACTTGAAAATATCATCCTGAGTGAGGTATCTTAATCACAAAACAACACACACGGTATGTACTCACTGATAATTGGATATTAGCCCAAAAGTTTGGAGTACCAAAGATTCAGTTCACAGACTTTTTGAAGCCTAAGAAGAAGGAAGACCAAAATGTGGATGCTTCGGTGCTTCTTAGAAGGGGGAACAAAATATTCACAGGAGGAAATATGGGGACAAAGTGTGGTGCAGAGTCTGAAGGAAAGGCTATCCAGAGACTGTCCCACCTGGGGCTCTATCTCACATATACCCACCAAACCCGAACGTTATTGTACATGCTGGAAGTGCTTGCTGATGGAAGCCTGTTGTGGCTGTCTCCTGAGAAGTTCTGCCAGAGCCTAACAAATACAGAGGCAGGTGCTCACAGCCAACCATTGGACTGAGCTCAGGGTCCCCGATGGAGGATTTGGAGAAGGGACTGAAGGAGCTGAGGGGTTTGCAGCCTCATGGAGGGAGCAACAGTCTCAACAGGCCAGATCTCCCAGAACTCCCAGGGACTGGGAATACACATGGAGGGACCCATGGGGCTGGCAGCATATGTGGCAGAGGATGGCCTTGTTGGACATCAGTGGGAGAGAGGTCCTTGGGCCTGAGGATGTTCGATGCCTCAGTGTAGGAGAATGTCAGGGCGAGAAGACTGTAGTGGGTAGGTAGATGGGGTAGCAGTGTCATAGAGGCAGGGGAAGGGGGATGCCATGGGGAGTTTCTGAATGGGGAGATCTGGAAAGGGAAAAACATTTGAAATGTAAATAAATAAAATACATAATATTTTTCTAAATGAAAACAAAACAAAACAAATTAACCCTAAATGCAACAAAGAATCACAAAACTCCCTACGTCCCATCCCCTTAGAGGTGTGATGAGATTTAAGGTTTGGATCATAGCTTTTAGCCTTTTCTCTATTCATATCTAAATTCCACAGACCACTTATGACAGCTAATCACTGTCTCCTCTCACTTCTTCCACTTATAGCATGGATCAAACCTTCAAACTTCTCAACAATGATGAATTTCTAGTTTTTGTTCTGATGATAACATAGAAATTTAAGAAATCATAATAGATTGCAAAACAAGATAAATATGAGCTGCTCTGAGTAAGGGCTAAGGATGTCTGTCTGGTAAAGTGGTCACAGTGATGTGCAAGGAACTACTGTACTATGCAAAGCAGCTATACTTTGCCAGGTATTTAGGACGAAGCTAGAAGAGATGACATCGCTTCCTTTAGAAGACAAAATGAAGGCAGTTCAAGGAGCTTATGAGATTTGTCCAAATTCATGTCTAAAGATAACAAGCAAGAGCCCCCAAATCCAGGACAGTCTTCCAGGAGAGTTCCATAGTGTGTGCTTCTTTTTCCTCCTCAGTACTGAAGTATTTCAACTGCTTAGTTACTGCAGTAAAGATGTGAACTGCCTTTTATTTCCTGTAAAACTTTACAAAAACCGTAGGACTGGGCCCTCCCTCTTTTGTACTCTCAACTGGTCACTGGATGATGGTTGCTCATCCTTCTTTAAATGTAAAACTGGTATTTTTTTCCACTTTGATAAAACTATGATACATTTCAGAAATTACACCTGATATTTACTGCAAACTGTGTGCCTACTGCATGCAGTAGGCATTTTGTGAACACAGCCTAATTTAATCATAACAGCCCTGAAGTCTGAGCATTGAGTTTTCAGAAGAGAGCACCCAGTAGGAAACTGGGATATAAATACATGTCTGAGCCAGTACATCAAAATACATTTTTTAAAAAAATTGGCAGATTTGCAGAGATATACATTTATGGATCCATTTCAAGATCTTCTCAGTATTAAAATGTACTTGTTATGCACCCCTTTAGACAGAAGCAACAGTAGATTTGTTTTTATAGTTTTTGTACTTATAAAGCAGAATATACCTGCTTTGGTTTGGAATCTTAAAAGCACTTTATTAGGGGAATTTAAATGTATAAAATAATGAGTTCTATGATTACATTTTCCTACATGTGTATAATGGATTTTTGTCTTATTCAATCACAATATTACAGTTCTTCCAAAGATAAATGCAAGCCTTGGACAAGCCTTGGCTCTGTGAGACAAGCCCATAAACAGTGTCAAAGCTGGCTCTGGTACTGTTTTCCAGAACCATCTTTGTGAAAAATGAGTTAAATTATAACATGTGCCCTGCTGATGGAGTCTGAAATTTCTGCCTCAAAGCTTCCAATCATGGCTTTATGCTTTCAAAATATCATAAACAATGATTGTGGTACTCTGGCAAGCAGGAAATAATTGTCAGCATGCCCATTTGGTTTGAAGGAACCCATTGCTTAAGAAGTTCAAAATGCTTTTTTCCCCTCTTAAAGAATGCTTGCCTTTCCTTCATATAAAGTCAAGGCACTGACATCTTGAAAGCATGCTCCTTTGCAGAGAGATGCATGTTTGGCTCAGTCTAGGAGTGGAATCCACAACTGTAAGCTTTTAATGGGGTTCTCCGGCAGTAAGAAGGTTACCTGAAAAGCGGAACTAATAAACACTTATCTCCTAGTTGTGACCTAGAAATGCTTCCATTTGGCAAGGAGAGTCTGATGCTGCTGGGTCAATGACATTGCTTTAGAGGGACATCTTAATTATGATCTTGTGTCTAGAAGTACTGACCATGATCTGCAGAATACCTCTCATTATTTGTAGTTTGGCCCGTTGGATGATGAAGTTTAAAATTCTGATGTTCTTCCTTCTACTCCTACTGAATAAAAAGTAGTATCCATTTCCTAAGCAGAATGGAGGAAGAAAGAAGGAAGGAAGGAAGGAAGGAAGGAAGGAGACAGGCAGGACTGGTATTATCAGGGAAAGACTGCCTCATTATTACTTGAAGGAATGATCACTTGGCTTTTCTTTTTTGTTTTCACTGTTTGTGAACATTTAGTTTGTTAGACCTGAAAATACAAAAACTAAGATGGTTAAACATACCGCAGAAAACTCTATGGTAAGTTCCCTAACATGCAGCTACTTGAATACAGGTGACTATAGTAGTTGTAAATTAAAAAAAAAAAAAAGATTTTTGTTTTCTTTTTTAGTGGAGTAAAGGACTTAATTGGATTATAGTTTCAGGTCTCATTCCATCAATGAGAAAACTCAAAGCAGAAAGTTAAAGCAGAAACCATGAAACAATGGGAGCTTGCTGGCTCCCTTCAAGGCCTTGCCTAACTTTCTTCTTTCTTTCTTTCTTTTCTTTTCTTTCTTTCTTTCTTTCTTTTTCCCTTCCTTCCTTTATTTCTTTCTTTCCTTTCCTTCCTTCTTTCCGTTCATTCTCTCTTTATTCCTTCCTTCTTTCTTCTTTCTTTCATTCTTTTGTTCTTTCATTCTTTCTTTTTAATTTTCTTTTTGATGAGAATTGTTTTTTGAAAATTGTTTTTAATACAATATTTTCAAATTATATTTTTCTGACCCTCAACTTCTCTAAGATCTTCCCCTGCTCCTCACCCTAACAAGTTTATGCTTTCTCTTTCTCATTAGAATAAAAGTGGGCACCTAAAACAATAATGACCTTTAATAAATAAGATAAAATAAGAACAAACTAAACAGAAAGACAAAACAAACAACAGAAGAAAAGTAGCTAGAGAAAAAACACAAAAAATGCATATAAACACAGAAACACACAATTGCACACAGAAATAAAAAAATACAAAACCAGAAATAATAGATATGCAAAGAATCTATATGGAGAAATAAAAAGAAAAGAAAAGAAAAATTAAAAATGAGTCCTGACAAAGCAGTTTGAAGCAGAACATCTCCAACAATGGCTCTGAGCTCATTTCATGTTGGCCATCTACTGCTGAGTAAGGACCTGCCTTTAAATGTGTTTGTATACGCAGTGCAACTCTGTCTGAGAAAACTAATTTTGCATTTGCAAGTGGTTATTATGAATTGGAGATAGCTTCTGGATTAGAAATGGGGGTTTGTGTGCACTTCCCACCTCAGCACTGGGACTCCATCTGACCCAAATTTGTGCAGGTCCTGTGTATTCTTCCACAGTGTCTGTGAATTCATATGTTCATCAGTCCTGCTATGTTTAGAAGTCCTTATTTCCTTGGTGTCTATCACCTCTGGCTCTTTTTTTAAAAAAAAAAAAAAATCCAAATTTTATTCCCCTCTAGGTCCACCTTCCAACTATTCCACATCCCATAACTCCTCTCCACACCCCTGTCTCCACGAGAATGCCCCCAACCCCATCAGACCTCTAAACTCCCTAGGGCCTCCAGTCTCTTGAGGGTTAGGTACACCTTTGCTGACTAAACCTAGACCTGACAGTATATGTGTTGGGGGCCTCCTATCAGCTGGTGTATGCTGCCTGGTTGGTGTTTCAGTATCTGAGAGATCTCAGGGGTCTGGGTTAATTGAGAAGGCTGGACTGCCTACAGGGTCACCCTCTTCCTCCTCCTCAGCTTCTTTCTGCCTTTCCCTAATTCAACCACAGGGGTCAGCAGCTTCTGGGCATTGGTTGGGTGCAAATATCTGCATCTGATTCTTTCAGCTGCTTGTTGGGTCTTCTGGAGTATGGTCATACTAGGTCCATTTTTGTGAGTGCTCCATAGCCTCAGTAATAGTGTCATGCCTTGGGCCTCCCCTTGAGCTGTATCCCACTTTGGGCTTGTCACTGGATCTTCTTTTCCTCAGGCTCCTCTGTATTTCCATCCATGCAATTCTTTCAGACAGGAACAATTATTGGTCAGAGTTTTGACTGTGGAACGGCAACCCTCTCCTTCATTTGATGCCCTGTCTTCCTGCTGGAGGTGACCTCTATAACTTCCCTCTCCCTACTGTCAGGCATTTCATGTAAGGTCCCTCCCTTTGAGTCTTGAGAATTTCTCACCTCCCAGTTCTCTGGTGCATTCTGGAGGGTTCCCCTCCCCCATCTCCTACCTTCTGAGGTTGCCTGTTTCCATTCTTTCTGCTGGCCCTCAGGGCTTAAGTCCTTCTCCATCACCCAATACCAGAGCAGTATTGGGACACCTCTTCCCCCAACCCCCACCCTCTCCCCCCCAGGTCCCTCCCTCCCTCCCCACTTGTGATTGCTTTCTTCTCCCTCCCAAGTGGAACTAAGACATCCTCACTTGAACACTTCATTCTTTTGATCTTTTTGCATTCTGTGTACTGTAGCTTGGGTAGTCTGCACTTTTTTGGCTAATATCTACATACTATTGAATAGATACCATGCATGTCCTTTTGGGTTTGAGTGACCTCACTCAGGATGACATTTTCAAGTTCCATCCATTTGCCTGCAAAACTCAGAATGTCCTTATTCTTAATAGCTAAGTAATATTCCATTGTGTAAATGAAGCACATTTTCTGTATCCATTCTTCTGTCATGAGACATCTGGGTTGTTTCCAGCTTCTGGCTATCACATATAAGGCCACTATGAACATAGTGGAACATGTGCCCCTGTGGCATGGCGGGACATCTTTTGGGTATGTTACCAAGAGTGATATTGCTGTGTCTTCAGGTAGATCCATTTCCAATTTTCTGAGGAACCCCCAGATTGATTTCCAGAGTGGTTTTACCAGTTTGCAATCCTACCAGCAATGAAGGAGTGTTCCTCTTTCTCCACATCCTCTCCAACATGTGCTGCCACCTGAGATTTTGATCTAAGCCATTCTAATTGTTGTAAGGTAGAATCTCAACATTGTTTTGACTTGCATTTCTCTAATCGTTGAAGGCTTTGAACATTTCTTTAGGTGTTTCTCAGCCATTTGAGATTCCTCTGTTGTGAATTCTCAGTTTAGTTCTCTACCTCATTTTTTGAATTGGGTTGTCCTTCTGGCTCTAATCTTTTTTCCCCTTATTCAACAAGGTTTCTTAAGCCTTGAAGGGAAGGGAATGATAGAGTTTCAAATTCTCTCACTCTCTGCGTACTGTATGGTTGTGGGTCTATGCTTTTGTTCCCATCTACTATAGGAGGAAGCTTCTTTGATAATGGTTGAGCAAGACTCTGACATATATTTATAGATGGATATCAGTAGGAGTCATTTTATGGTCATTCTCTTAGCAGGTCAATGGTATTTGTATTTTTCCCTAGGTCTCTGGCCTGTCTAGTCTCAGGTGCTTGGCCATCCAGGTAGCTGCATGGGTCATTCCACCTCATGCAATGAGTCTGGCCTGTCTAGTCTCAGGTGCTTGGCCATCCAGGTAGCTGTATGGCTCATTCCACCTCATGTAATGAGTCTGGCCTATCTAGTCTCAGGTGCTTGGCCATCCAGGTAGCTGTATGGGTCATTCCACCTCATGCAATGAGTCTGGCCTGTCTAGTCTCAGGTGCTTGGCCATCCAGGTAGCTGCATGGGTCATTCCACCTCGTGCAATGAGCCTTAAATCCTATCAGATATTGGTTGCTTGCTCCCACAAGCTTTTGTGCCACTGCTGCACATGCAGGCATGTCAGCATCAAAGATCAAAGGAATTGCAGCTGTTCTTGTATTTGTCTTTCTTCTTTGATAGTGTGCAAAGAGTACTTTATAATATTATGAATACCAACTAGTATGGGGTAAAGTCTCTAGGTAGGCACCAACCTGACTCCTATGTGTTCAATGAGTTTTGTAGGCTCTCTCTTTAATAATACAGCCTCACCATCAGTTTGTGGAGAGCAACTCATAGACTTGCTAATATCCTGGGTTGTTTGGGGATTCCCTGTGGGCTCTTTTGGTTAACAACCCAATCAGATGCAACCCATCCTTGGGAATGGAGACCTCATTTGGGGCCCCATCTCACTTGTTATTTGGCAATTCCATTTAGATCACCTTCATATATGTATATATTTTGGGATCATTTTATTGTGTTAGGTTTCCATAGAACTTCTCAAATGGTTCTCAGTTTAAACAATTCTTCCTTGTATCCCTTCCCTCACACCCTGTATTCTCCCTGTTTGATCCTCCTTTTCTAGTACCTCTGCCTATCTATCCATGTATGTCTAATCTATTTCTCCTTTGTAGAGAAATCTTGTCCTCCAACCCTACTTTATTGTTTTATACATACTCTCTATAGTTATATGGAATATAGCCATATAGTTTATCAGACTTAAGAGCTAACATTCGTTTTTGTTGTTTTTTCTCTAGTTCCATCCAATTTCCTGTGACTTTCATAATTTCATGTTTTTAAAGCAGAGAAATAGTCCATTTTTGTAAAGGGAAGGAATTTTATTTATACTTTGAACTAATCTAATTCTAGTTTCTGGCTATATGAATAGAGCAGAAATGAACGTGGTTGAGCAAGTGTCATAGGCTATAGACTGCTTTGGGTATATGCTCAGGAGTTATATAGGTGGATCTTAAGGTATACCTATTCCTAGCTTACTGAGGAAACACTATACTGAATTTTGTAGTGGCTATACACGTTTACAACCCCACCAGCATTAGAAGTGTATTCAAATGATAGAGATCTACTAAAGGTAGATGTCAAATTTGGTAAGATGTATTTACTAATCAGTCCTCAGATCTAACAAAGTGAAAAGCATACTAAAAATGTAATAAACTTTGTTCAATAGTCAACACTGAAAACACAAATCTTTAGCTATATATGTGTACATATATATGTATGTATAGATACATATATAAAACATATATAATGAAATTTACTAAATAGTAAAAACTTTCATTTTAGATGTGTAAGTATATTTCTTTCTTCTTTTTTTAAAGAGAAATATTTTTATTTACTTATTTATCTTTTAATTAGTTTATTTTTCAAATGTTATCCCCTTACCCAGTTTTCCCCGTCTCAGAAACCCCCATCCCATCCTCCCTCCGCCTGCTTCTATGAGGGTATTCTTCCACCCACCCACCGACTCCCATCTCCCTGCCCTCAGTTTCCCTACACTGGGACATCTATCGATCCTTCATAGGACCAAGGATTTCTCCTTCCATTGGTGCATGACAAGGCCATCCTCTTCTACATATGCAGCTGGAGTCATGTGTTCGTGGCTTAGTCCCTGGGAGCTCTGGAGGACCTGGTTGGCTGATATGGTGCATGACAAGGCCATCCTCTGCTACATATGCAGCTGGAGTTGTGTTGGTGGCTTAGTCCCTGGGGGCTCTAGGGTACCTGGTTGGCTGATATGGTGCATGACAAGGCCATCCTCTGCTACAGATGCAGCTGGAGTCATGTGTTGGTGGCTTAGTCCATGGGAGCTCTAGGGGACCTGGTTGGCTGATATGGTGCATGACAAGGCCATCCTCTGCTACAGATGCAGCTGGAGTCATGTGTTGGTGGCTTAGTCCCTGGGAGCTCTGGAGGACCTGGTTGGCTGATATGGCTATTTTTCCTATGGGGCTGCAAACCACTACAGTTTCTTCAGTCCTTTCTCTAACTCCTCCATTGAGGACTCCCACACTTAGTGCAATGGTTGGCTTTGAGCATCCATCTCAGTATTTGTAAGACTCTGGCAGGGCCTCTCAGGAAACAGTTATATCCAGCTCCTTTCAGCAAGCATTTCTTAGAATCCACAATAGTACCAGGGTTTGGTGACTGAATCTAGATGAATCCCCAGGTGGGACAGTCTCTGGATGTCCTTTGCTTCAGTCTCTGCTCTGCACTTTGTCTCCATATTTGTTCCCATGAGTATTTTGTTCCCCTTTCTAAGAAGGACCAAAGCACTCATACTTTGGTCTTCCTTCTTCTTGAGCTTCATGTGATCTGTGAATTGTATCTTGAGTATTCAGAGCTTTTGGGCTAATATCCACTTATCAGTGAGTGTATATCACGTGTGTTCTTTTGTGATTGGGTAACCTCACTCAGGATGACATTTTCTCGTTCTGTAAATTTGCCTAAAAATTTCATGAATTCATCATTTTTAATAGCTGACTAGTACTTCATTGTGCAAATGTATCACATTTTTTTGTATCCATTCCTCTGTTGAAGGACATCTGTGTTCAAATTTCTGAGGAACCGCCAGACTGATTTTCAGAGTGGTTGTACCAGCTTATAATCCCACCAACAATGGTGGAGTGTTCTTCACATCTTTGCCAGCATCTGCTGTCACCTGAGTTTTTGATTTTAGTCATTCTGACTGGTGAGAGGTGTGTAAATATATTTCAATAATTAATTTTCTTTATCTGATTGACATTTGGTATATTATATAATCAAATTATTCAATGGTTTTGCATCACTATATTATACAAGGTGAATTTTCCCTATACAAAATACTTGGGCCTTGTAGTTTACCATTTTATTTAAGCATGTATTGATATGTATGTAATAGGTTACCTTGGAAATAATAATCAAAACAATAAACACAAAACTCACTTATGTTTCATGTTCACTATATGCACATAGCTTGGTGGTAGTCTTGAAGAACATTCTAGTGTTTCTGCATTTGTTGTTTGAAGCAAGAGTTTTGCTGCATAACTTAGCCTAGCCTAGAAATCAGAATTCCATAATCCTGCCTCAGTCTCCCAAGCACAGGGATTCACCAAAGCAGGTGCGCACCTGAATTTTGATTGTGACTCCTCAAAGGAGAACAGACGTAGATTTTACCACTTATATTGTTTCATAAATCCTCAATTGTTTTCTGTATTAGGTTTTAGGATTAAGAATGTTCAAACCATATTAATCTTTCATCACCTTGATAGTTTGAGTTTATAAAACGCACCCATACAGAAAAGATATACCTTTATATCATTAGATAAGCCTACCTTTACCCAATAATGTGTTCGCTTTTATATTTTAGACAAAATTTGATATGCATGGAGTACTCCAGTAACAAAAGTTTGAGAAAAATTCATATTTCATTTATCATGAAAAAAATATGTAGAGGAATCCACTGAGATATATCATTCTATGAGACTTTCATTGTTAAAAATATAGCATTCTACTGAACTGTGATGGGACATTTATATGGAGGAGTGCCCTAGTTATACACATGAGAGAATTATCACAAAATGACAGGCTTTCGAGCACATCACATATTAAAAATAGAAATAAATAAAAAGACAAAGCAGAATGTTCTAAATATTACTTGAGAGCCCTGCTGTCAATATCATTGAAGGTACCATGGAGGTGTCTGATTTATTTTGCTAGTTGTGGTAATTTTGAAATTAGCTTCCATGCCATTTTGTGTGTGTGTGTGTGTGTGTGTGTGTGTGTGTGTGTGTGTGTGTGCTATCAATTCCTTAATTTTATTATTGTGTACAACACTGTCTCACTATAGCACAACCTATCCATCATATTCTTTGCACACTATGTTACTTGTGGAGATAGGCTATTAAACATCTATTGCTCTCTCTTTCTATTAATTTGCTCATTTATATGGAGCCATCTCCAATAGTTACACCAAGCACCTGTACTGGTTGGTTTTGTGTGTCAACTTGACACAGGCTGGAGTCATCACAGAGAAGGGAACTTCAGTTGGGGAAGTGCCCCCATGAGACCTAGCTGTGGGCACGTTTTCAATTAGTGATCAAGGGGTTAGGGCCCCTTGTGGGTGGTGCCATCCCTGGCCTGGAAGTCTTGGGTTCTATAAGAGAGCAGGCTGAGCAAGCCAGGGGAAGCAAGCCAGTAAGGAACATCTCTCCATGGCCTCTGCATCAGCTCCTGCTTCCTGACCTGCTTGAGTTCCAGTCCTGACTTCCTCTGGTGATCAACAGCAATGTGGAAGTAAGCTGAATAAACCCTTTCCTCCCCAACTTGCTTCTTGGTCATGATGTTTGTGCAGGAATAGAAACCCTGACTAAGACAAATTGGTACCAGCATAGTGGGGTATTCCTGTGACAACCTGACCATGTTTTGGGGAGGACTGTGGAAGGACTTTGGAACTTTGAGCTAGAAAAGCCACTGTTTGTTAAGAACTCTGTGGAATGTTCTGTAGGAGCTTGGATGATCATGTTGAGAACAGTGCAGAAGATGGAGGCCTGGCTTGTGAAATTTCAGAGGGAAGATTAAAGACTCTTATCAGGGCCATGTTGTTTTGATTGTGAAGATTCTGTGGTTTTGGTTAGCTGGGGTTGAAGTATCAGCTGTGATTAACAAGATACCAGAACTACTAAAGTGAAAACTTTATATTACTTGGACTATTGATGCTGGTTAGCTGGAGCTAAGAAATTAGCGGTGATTACGAAGAGACCAGCATCACTGAGGTGACATCTTCTGCGAAGTGTTTTCTGAGAGCACAAAGAGGCTGTGTTCCAGAGATAGCCAAGGTTGTACCTTGTGCTGCAGCAGGACTTGGTAATGTGTAAGAGTCACCCAGGTGGTACTGATTTTGACAGCACAAAGGGGTCATGAAGAGCAGCTGAGGCTTGGCACAGTGAGAGGCCATGGAAGGCCATAAGTGAAGGTGCAGCCTTAGTTTGCAATTGATGGCCAAGACTGAAGGTCTCATGCAAAGGAGTTGAGGCATGGTACCATGAAGACAGTCTATGAGAGGCTATTGGTAAAGCCTAGTTACAGCAGTGTTTTGGGAATGCCAGTCCCATGCAATGACCACCAAGGACAGCAGCAGCAGTGGAGTACAGGCATCTGGAGCCCAGAAGACTTTGTGTGCTACAAAGGGCAGAGCTGGAGAAGTGACCAAAGCCCTTAGAGAGGCCAGAAGATTGTAAGTTGGATCCCAGACATTGGTTTTGCTTTTGATTGTGACTGTGCCCTGATATTTTTCCCTCTTGAAGGAAGAAAGTATTTTAGTGGAGCCCACAGTTAAGAGACTTTGAATTTTAAAAGCTATTAGACATTTTGAATTGATTGAACTTTTAATATGTAAAGACTGTGGGACTTTAGATCTTGGGGATGAATAAGAAAGTAAGGGTTGAAGCTTAATAGTGATATATTTGTGTGTCAAGTTGACAAGGGGTCAATTGTACTGGCTGGTTTTGTGTGTCAACTTGACACAGCCAGCCTGAAAGGAGCTTCAGTTGGGGAAGTGCCTCCTTGAGATCCAGCTGTGGGGCATTTTCTCAATTAGTGAACATGGGGATAGGGCCCCTTGTGGGTGGTGCCATCCCTGGCCTGGAAGTCTTGGGTTCTATAAGAAAGCAGGATGAGCAAGCCAGGGGAAACAAGCCAGTAAGGAACATCTCTCCATGGCCTCTGCATCAGCTCCTGCTTCCTGACTTGCTTGAGTTCCAGTCCTGACTTCCTCTGGTGATCAGCAGCAATGTGGAAGTAAGCTGAATAAACCCTTTCCTCCCCAACTTGCTTCTTGGTCATGATGTTTGTGCAGGAATAGAAACCCTGACTAAGACAGCACCTAAAATTAAAATCAACAAAACTGTGTATTGGTTTACAGTTTTCCTGTCTTGTTCATATTTTGATTAGAGAGCTGGCAAACTCGTCTGTGAGGAACACTGGGACTTAGTATTCCTACTTTTGAGTTTGCTGGTTAGCTTTGGAAAATTGTACATCTATTCACCAGTTTCTCGGTAGTTTCTTAGTTTATCTTCTGGTTGTCTCTAGGACTTGCATCAGCATCACTTCTGCATAGCCCACATTGGTGTGTCATACACTTTCTTTTTTTATTAGAGGTTTTCTTTATTTACAATATCTACTTTCTCATGTTCTCCTCCAAAACAAAAAATAAAAACAAAATAAAATAAAATAATAAAATAAAATAACTAAAACAATCCCCTGTTCCCTCCCCCCTCCCCCTGCTCAGTACTCCAATTCCTGGCCCTGGCATTCCCCTACACTGGGGCATAGATCCTTCACAAGGCCACTGTCCTCTCCTCCCATTGATTACCAACTTGGCCATCCTCTGCTATACACATGCTACTGGTGTCATGAGTCCCCCCATGTGTCCTCTTCGGTTGGTGGTTTAGTCCCTTTGAGCTCTGAGAGTACTAGTTAGTTCATATTGTTGTTGGTCCTAAGGGTCTGCAAACCCTTCAGCTCCTTGGGTCCTTTCGCTAGCTCCTTCACTGGGGACCCTGTGCTCAGTTCAATGGATGGCTGTGAGCCTCTACTTCTGAATTAGTCAGGTACTGTCAGAGCCCCTCAGGAGACAGCTATATCAGGCTCCTGTCAGCCAGTACTTGCTGATATCCATAATAGTGTCTGGATTTGATGATTGAATATGGGAAGGATTCCCAGGTGGGGCAGTCTCTGGGTTGTCCTTCCTTCAGTCTCTGCTCCATAGTTAGTCTCTGAAAATCCTTCCACAGGTATTTTGTTCCCCCTTTTAAGAAGGAACCAAGTATCCACACTTTGGTCTTCCTTCTTCTTGAGTTTCTTGTGGTTTGTGGATTGTACTTTGTGTATTCTGATCTTCTAGGCTAATATCCACTTATCAGAGAGTGCATATCATGTGTGTTCTTTTGTGATTGACTTACCTCACTCAGGATGATATTCTCCAGGTCCATCCATTTCCCCAAGAATTTCATAAATTCATTGTTTTTAATAGCTGAGTAGTATTATGTAGATGTACCACAACTTCTGTATCCATTCTCCTGTTGAGGGACATCTGGGTTGTTTCCAGTTTCTGGTTACTATAAATAAGGCTGCTATGAACATAGTGGAGCATTTATCCTTATTACATATTGGAGCATCTTCTCGTTATATGCCCAGGAGTGATATAGCTGGGTCCTCTGGTAGAACTACATCCAATTTCCGGAGGAACTGCCAAACTGATTTCCAGAATGGTTGTACCAGCTTGCAATCCCACCAGCAATGAAGGAGTGATCCTCTTTCTCCTCAACCTCACCAGGATCTGCTGTCACCTGAGTTTTTTATCCTAGTCATTCTGACTGGTGTGAGGTGGAATCTCAGGGTTGTTTTGATTTGCATTTCCTTGATGACTAAGGATGTTGAACATTTCTTTAGGTGCTTCTCAGACATTTGGAATTCATCAGTTGAGAATTCTTTGTTTAGCTCTGTACCCCATTTTTTAATCGGGTTATTTGTTTCTCTGGAGTTTAACTTCTTGAGTTCTTTGTATATATTGGATATTAGCCCTCTGTCAGATATAGGATTGGTAAAGATCTTTCCCCAATTTGTTGGTTGCTGTTTTGTCCTATTGACAGTGTCTTTTGCCTTACAGAAGCTTTGCCACACTTTCTAATTGTTTTTATTTTTAATATAAAATTTACTAAAGAGCATAATTTTCTACTCATATATGGCCTTAATTACATTGATTTACATTCAGATGATATTCTGTATATTCTCTTTTGAACTGTAGACTATTTAGATGTGGATTACCTGATTTTCAAAACTATATGGGGTTTTTCTGCTTACTTGCTTCCAATTAACTTCTAGATTAACTCCACTATAGTCAGAGATTAACAGTTTCTGGATTAACATTTGTAACCATTTGTTTTTTAGCCAACAGATAAGCATTTTTATTGCGAACAATTTTTCATATAACATTCGGATCATGGTCTTCCTCTTGCCCAATCCCTCCAAGATCTCTAACTCCCTTCCTGTCCAACAAATGAGAAAATGTCTACAAATATATTATCAATTTAATTTTGTGTTTGGCCAACTATTTCTGTTCATTGGGCCTACCCTGAAGTATGACTCTACTGGAGAAAGCTAGTTCCATTTTATAGTAAATGTCAATGGCAGACAGCCTCTTTCTAAGGTGTGGAAACCCATGTCTACATCCTCCTTTTATAGATGAATGTTAATATATCTATCACATTTAGGCATTATTGAAGGTAATTCCATATTTTAATGAGAACATATTTGTTCATTGTGTGTTTAAATATTTTTATAAAGTTCATTGAGTTTACATTATGTTTTCTGATCATTTTCTGAGATTAGCATATAGTACCATAGCCCCACTCTAATTTCAATTTGTATAATTTTTATTTCACTAATTTTTGCCTTAACAATTTAGACAATGTACTGAAGGGCATGTAAATTTAGAATGATGATATTTTCCTTGTTAATTAAACATTTTGCTATGATCTAATATATCTCTTTATTTCCAATGACTTTTAAAATTAAAATCCTCTTAATTATACATTAGTGTAGCTAGATTAGCTTTTTCCTATATTTTTTTAAATTTTTATTGCATTATGATGAGAAAAGTTACATGATTTCAATTTATCTGAATTTGTTAACATTTAAAAACATATTTTAAGTAAATAGAATTAAATCACATTCTTGTTTCCCTTTTGTACCCCCACTCCTCCCAGAGACCCCCCTTCAATACCCACAATATCTTTTTTATATTCCTTAAAATTTACAAAATATTATAACAATAAAAATAAGTATTATAAATGTTTGATTATAAAACAACAATCAATTTAACAGACTTATGTAGATGCTCGTCTACAATAGTGAAAATACATTTTTCTCAATATAAATTTTAAATAACTCCAAACATATTAACTCTATACTTCACAATAATACATCACTCCTAGTATTTTCTTAAATGAACATAAATATATAAAGTCTTTTTGTTTGTTTAGTATTTAGTAGAGTTTAAAATCTTGGCTCTTACTATGGTACAAGCCCAAAATAAGAACAATATTTAGACACTGGGTTTCATTGTAATAAGGCTGTATTTCAATGACCAAAGGATTTTACCTCCATCATAGCTAAGCTGAAAGTTGATAGTTCTGCTGCACCAAGAAATGAATTGTAGGCTCGATTTTTGGATACAGACTTCCTGCTATGGTCAAAGCTATTTGACTTGATTGAGTGACTTTATTCTCAGCCCACAGAGAACAGGTTACATTCATTTAAGAAATGGTATAGGTACTAAGATGGTCTATCCATAAAATCATTCACCAAGTTTTTCAACGAACAATGGTTCAGCTTGGAGGGTGACACAGACATTAGGTGAGGGTAAGAATTTGGTTCATTAGCTGTGATAATTTGGAAAAAGAGTAACTTATAAAGAGAAAGAGAAAGAGTAACTTATAAAGTCCTCTTCTTCAAACTTGATACAAGAGTTACAAATGTCAAGCAAAGTATTCTGTCTCACTCTTTGTTTTTCTCTTACAAGCAACCTCCCTAGTTAATCGTCTATGTTTCTTTTGGATATATAAATACTTTTGAAATATATAAGCTGTTCTAAAAACCATAGTATAGTGTAAAAACATGAAATAAACAATACTACTAATAGAGAGGCTGAGAAAGGAGAAGCAAGATTTCAAGACCCTTACATTGTACACAGCTGGACACTGTCACAAACAAACAAGCTGACAGTGTATATAGATTGTACAATGTTGGACCTATTTCTCCAATTACCAAATTAGAGAGACCAGTGGATGACAATTAACAAATTTCTAATTACTCATATTATTGGATTTCAATCAATTAGGATATGTTGGTAATATTAATTTTCACATTAATATATTAAGAAATAGTAATTGTCACTTCCTGTCATTTATGTTGTAAGAGGTGGAATTAGGTTTGTGTGGATTTGTTGAAAGATTACCTTCTTGCTTCTTCTAGGGTGTAGTTTTGCCTCTTATGTTGATGTTTTCCATCTATTATCCTTTGTAGGGCTGAATTTGTGGAAAGATATAGTGTAAATTTTGTTTTGTCATGGAATATCTTGTTTTCTCCATCTATGGTAACTGAGAGTTTTGCTGGATATAGTAGCCTAGTCTGACATTTGTGTTCTTGTAGGGTCTGTATGACATCTGCCCAGAATCTTCTACCTTTCATAGTCTCTGGTGAGAAGTCTGTTATAAATGTGATAGGCTTGCTTTTATATGTTACTTGCCTTTTTCCCTTACTGCTTTTAAAATTCTTTCTTCGTTTAGTGCATTTGGTGTTTTTATTATTATGTGTCAAGAGGAATTTCTTTTCTGGCCCAGTCTATTTGGAGTTCTGTAGGCTTCTGGTATGTTCATGGGCATCTCTTTCTTTAGGTTAGGGAAGTTTTCTTCTATAATTTTGTTGAAGATATTTACTGGCCCATTACATTGGGAGTCTTCACTCTCTTCTATACCTATTATCCTTTGGTTTGGTCTTCTCATTGCATCCTGGATTTCCTGGATGTTTTGGGTTAGGAGCTTTTGGTTTTTGCATTTTCTTTGACTGTTGTGTCAATGTTTTCTATGGTGTCTTCTGCCCCTGAGATTCTCTCTTCTATCTCTTGTATTCTGTTGGTGATGTTTGCATCTATGACTCCTGATTTGTTTCCTAGGTTTGTATGGCCGGGGTTGTCTCTCTTTCTGTTTCTTTATTGTTTCTATTTCCATTTTTAGATTCTGGATGGTTTTGTTCATTTCCTTCACCTGTTTGATTGTGTTTTCCTGTAGTTCTTTAAGGAATTTTTGTGTTTCTTCTTGAAGGGCTTCTAGCTGTTTACCTGTGTTCTCTTGTATTTCTTTGAGGGTGCTATTTATGTCTTTCTTAAAGTCCTGTAACATCACCATGAGAAGATTTTATATCTGAATCTTGCTTTTCCAGTGTAATCGTGTGTCCAGGACTTGCTATGGTGAGAGAATTGGGTTCTGATGATGCCAAGTGACCTTGGTTTGTGTTGTTTATTTTCTTATGCTTCCCGCCATCTGGTTATCTCTAGTGCTACTGCCCTTGCTAAATCTGACTGGAACCTGTCCTTCCTGTGATCCTGGTTGTGTCAGAACTCCACAGAGTCAAGCTGTCTCTGTGATCCTGTGATTTTGGGATCCTGTGATCCTGGGTTTGTTAGAACACCTGGGAATGGGGCTTTCTCTATGTGTTGTGGGACTGGCTGCAGAGCTTGTGCCCAAGGTCTGCTCAGGACACCAGCCCAGACAGACCAGGAGGAACCTGAGCCTCTGTGCTGGTGGAGTTCCTGTGTGCCTGGTCCCACTGGTCCCAGTTACTCCCAGTGTTGGGACAGATGTTGGTTCCTCCTCACCTCTGATCCTGGGTGTGTCAGAGCGCCTGGGAGTGGAGCTTCCTCTGGTGTTGTAGGACTGGCTGCGGAGCTTGCGCCCAAGATCTGCTCTGGACTCCAGCCCAGACAGACCTGAAGGCCCTATATTCTTTTACTCTAGAACTTTCTATGCATTTTATAATCATAGTATGACATGACTTTGTAATTACTTTTAGGTAAATGTCATCTGGTACTTTTATCTATTATGATTTTCATTTCATTGAAAATTTATATTTACTCACAGTACCAGTAAATGTTCCTTAGATGTTTAGATCTCCTTCAGTTTATCATTGAATTATGTTACATTTTTAACCATTATTTCATAAAAAATATCCTTTGTCCAAATGCCTCTTTCTTCCTTTCTTACCTTAAAAAATGTTATCATTCATTTTCTGTTGTCTTGTTTTTCATATGTACCTTATTTCTTCTGCTGTACACCCTTTTGTGCTTCTATATTGTGTTATTATTTTCTTCTGAACTGTATTCCTTTCCTGCTCTTTCTAATTACTCCTCAGCCTAATTATTAACATCTTCTTTTATACTGCTTATTTCCATTCTACATATTATTTTTATATGTCATTTAATTTGCAGAAACTATTCACTCTTGCTCAAACACAAAGAATATAATGCCTGACTATATAACAACCTGAGAGTTGAGCATATAACTGGTCATCAATGACATCCACATCTAATTTGCTGTAGTCTCAGACTATGGTAAAGTGTATAACAAAGAGGGATTAAGGTAAAGGATGGATCTACAGTTACTGATGTAGAATCATTATTCTGGATAATTTTATATATCAAAATACAATCACAAAATCCATCTAATAAGAATGAAAAAACATTGAGAGGTAAATATGTACAGAGAGAGAATATTTGCCCTGGCATTTTCTGACTATGAAGATGGAGAAGGAATAACATGACCATCTTAGATATAAATAACCATATGCTTTTTTAAAGTAGAACTTTCAGAAGTGCCTCAGTCCTGACAACTCCTATTTAACCTGATGTGACTCACTCCAGACTTTCTTCCTTTATAACTTAGATAAGAAATTGGCATTGTTCTAAATTTCTGAATTTTCCATGACTTACATGACTTACACACACAAATAGAACTAATACACTACTATAACAAATTGTCAATGTATTTTTGTCTTTCCTTTTTTCTTAGGCAAATACTATCAGAAAAGCCTACAATGGCAACTTCACTGACATGTCTGACATTGTATATAAAATATAGAGAGATGTGCCAAAGCAGTAAAGGGAATTGACATTTGGTTTTAACAGACAGCTGGGTTCAATCAAGGATTGAGATTAATCACAAATTAGTTTTAGTTTTGTTAAGAGGATTCTATTTCAGTTTAATCTGTATTCAGAATTATTAATTTAATCCTTCATATTTAACAGGGATATCTCTTTATCCCCAATGTCCTCCCTGATGAGATTATTCTGTTCAGTTTTTGACCCATAGGCTGAACTATAGAATTCAGAATAGTGTTGAAAAGAATACTGGAACCAAATATCAGATCACCACTGTGGAGTCCATTTTCCAAATATTCTTCTTATGTTGGTTGCAGTTTGTTACATATTAAAATTACACCTGGAAATATTGTGTCTGGTACTTTTGATTGTAATCAATATAAGAGTTATAACAAACACTCTAAATCTCTATTTCCCAAGGTGTAAATTTAGTAATATCCTTTTGTAAACTCCATGCCTCATACTTGGAAAAATATGGAGATCCCACTTCTTCTACCTGCTTTACTAGTACAGAAAAGCAAAGTCAATCATATGTTGCCAAATAATTAACAATCATCAAAGCTTTAGTATTTGTGTACTTTCCTACTATAAGCTTTCCTGTTCCCAATAGTTTCTAGCTGACTTTATGGTTTTACTGAATTTGCAGTACAAAACAGATTAACAGTATAGGCTGTCACAAGCTAATGTCAGCAGCTACAACCTCAAACTGCAGAAAGATCTCACCCCTGAAAGCTGATAAAAATTTAAAATGATTGTGGAAGTACCTTTAGACTTAATTTTAGACACTGGATCTAAAATGCATTACTTAATATGTATTCAGGACAGCACTGCATACTAAGAGCCAGATTCTAGATGAAGTGCCAATGATGCAAGTGTGAACAAAGAAAGCAAGCCTTCTTGTATTCAAATAAATCAGTCAATGACTAATATTTATTCATATTGTCTTAGATGCTTTCCCTTGATATCATAAGATACCATGATCAAGGCATTTTACAAAGAAAACCTTTATTCCAAGCTTGCTTACAGTCTCAGATGGTAGGGAAGTATGTATGATGCTGGAGAACTACCTGAGAAGTCACATCTCGAGGCAGCAATCGGGACTCAGAGAGAGAGAGAACAAAAAGAATAAAATGGTCATTTGAAACCTCAAAGCACACCACTAATGTGGTCCACCAACAAAGCTATACCTCCTAGTCGTTCCAAAACAGTTCTACCAACTGGGAACAAAGTATTCAAAAACATGAGCCTATGGGGGCTATTCTCATTCAAAATACCATATATAAATATTCAATGTACATTGTGATAAACACTGAATTAATAGGTAGGATGTTATCAAACAAAGTAAATGAAGAAGTAATTTACATGAGGACTAAAATGACAATTTCAATTAAAAATATTTGAGACAGGAGCTTATCTATCTCAGCCTAACCCAATGAAATCATTACATAGCTGAAGATGTCTCCATCTCTTGGTACTAGATTAAAAGTGCATGCCACCATTCTTGTTTTAAAAGGTTTTGATTATCAAAGAGGTCTTTGTATATGTTAGACAAGCTCTCTACAAGTGTATAAAATAAGCTATATTGAAGCTGAAGCCTAAGGAATAAAAAGCCCAGATCAATGAAACAAACTTGTCCAATATCAAAATCTCATTCGATTACATTGTCCTTAGATTACTGGCAAAAAAAAATATTATGTTTGTACAAATACAAAGAGTCAACATGAACTACCTTCAGTAGTTTTGTTTTAAAACCTATAAATGGATGTCTTAGTAGAGTTTTTCATTTTCAGCTAACAAAAATGATAATGGCACTAGAATGTACATATATCGTTGTACTTTGTCCATATTCACCCTTTAATTTAATACTCCCCTTTATGCTTACCAATAGCTCCTACAAATTTAGTTCACAGAAGAATAAAACTACAACCTTTTTTGTTCTGAGTACATAAATATTGACTGTATTTCTGAATAAGATGATATCACAAATAATATCTGGAAAGTTTTCTGAAGAACCTAAATCTCTTTCTGGATAATAGAAAGAAGATTTGACTATGAAGCTGGGTGGTGGTGGCACATGCCTTTAATCCCAGCACTTGGGAGGCAGAGGCAGGCAGATTTCTGAGTTCAAGGCCAGCCTGGTCTACAGAGTGAGTTCCAGGACAGCCAAGTCTACACAGAGAAACCCTGTCTTGAAAAACAAACAAACAAACAAACAAACAAAAAAATTTTACTATGTTTTGCTTGGTTTTGCTGCCAAGTAGGAATTTGTTGCACTTTCACATTCATGAAATTGCTAACATACTTCAAGAAGTAGTAATTTTCTACATACGTGAATAGTTCATTAATCATTATACCCATTTATACCTCTTCCTCATATTCACTATGTTAACATATTAATGCATAAATACTTCCTATGTTGAATGTTAATACAACAAAAAGCGTGGTTTTCAATCAATTACACAATTTCTTGAATAATTTGTTTGTCTGAGAAACAAGCTGTCACTGATTCAAGTGTCTATAAATCACAGATGCTATTAAAACATCACATAACATACAGGACAACGTGACCAAAAATTGGCTATGTATTCCATAATTCTAGAAATATGATGTTTAGAAAATCATGAGTTAACTAGATTGATACATGTCCAAATACAAATTCATTCATACAGGCATATTTACTGTTTCTATTGAAACTATAACTATGAATAAGCATTATATTCCAATTAGCATGTCTTAGCAAATTTTCATACCACCCTGGTGAACAAGGAGTTTGTTAGTCATTCACAGCCTAAAACATATTTTATCAATCATGTAAATAGAGATTTCTCATAAATATTCCACAATTTTTAAAAACAGTGTCAGTTCTAATAATCCAAAGCTATTTTCACAATTCTACTATGTGGACTCATTTTCAATTGCTAACGTAGACTTTACTTTCCATCATAGTTTGTTCATCTGTAGATAAGAAATTTTATAGGACAGCAACTGGACTCTTGCTAGAGGATGCATTACAGCTTGTGAATTAACTCTGTATTATTTCCTTCTTATAATGGAATATTAAGGACAAAGCTATACATTCATGGACATTCTATGCACCATTCGTATTCAATAGACTATTCCCAACAGTAGCAGAATTGCATGTAAGAACTAGGGAGTGCACATGGTGAAGACTTGGTGCTGACTCTGGAACCATGGGCATCTTGGAGTTTATGTGGAGACATTTATATCTAATTTTCTCTAGCTAGTATATCAGTATTCATATATATTGTCTTTTATAATTCCAAAACACATTGGCTTAGCTAGCATGGAAAAAACTCTGAATTTTCCAGTGTGTAACTCTGAACACTAATTGATACAAAGTTTCTCAAAAAACAGGGCTGGCAGCCCTGAAACATGGATAATTTGATACTGTAATGATTATCTACTAACATTCCATCTGCTATTGTGGATTAACTAATTCTGCTAGCTACACATCTCAGTTGGGTAGTAACAGAATTGAGAGAGACAAATGAAACCAGTGAATTTCAACTTGACTTATTGAGATTCCCAAAAATTCACTTATCTTTGACAAAGGAGCTAAAACCATTCAATGGGAAAAAGATGCCATTTTGTTTGTTTGTTTGGTTGGTTTTTTCCAAACAGGGTTTCTCTGTATAGTCCTGGCTGTCCTGGAACTCACTCTGTAGACCAGGCTGGCATCTAACTCAGAAATCTGCCTGCCTCTACCTCTCAAGTGCTGGGATTAAAGGAGTGCGCCACCATCGCCTGGCAAAAGACAGCATTTTTAACAAATGGTGTTGGTTCAACTGGCAGTGAGCAAGTACAAGAATGCAAATTGACCCATTCTTATCTCCTTGTACAAAGCTCAAGTCCAAGTGGATCAAGGACCTCCACATAAAACCAGATACACTGAAACTTATAGAAGAGAAAGTGGGGAAGAACCTTAAATATATGGGCACAAGGGAAAATTACTGAATAGAACATGAATGACTTGTGCTGTAAGACCAAGAATCGACAAATGAGACCTAATAAAATTGCAAAGCTTCTGTAAGGCAAAGGACACTGTCAATAAGACAAAAAGGCAACCAACAGATAGGAAAAGATCTTTACCAATCCTACATCTGATCATGGGTAATATCCAAAGAACTCAAGAAGTTAGACTCCAGAGAACCAAATAACACTATTAAAAAATGGGGTACAGAGCTAAACAAAGAATTCTCAACTGAGGAATACTGAATGACTGAGAAGCACCTAAAGAAATGTTCAATATCCTTAGTCATCAGGGAAATGCAAATCAAAACAACCCTGAGATTCCACCTCACACCAGTCAGAATGGCTAGGATAAAAAACTCAGGTGACAGAAGATGCTGGCAAAGATGTAAAGAAAGAGGAACACTCTTCCATTTCCATTGCTGGTGAGATTGCAAACTGGTACAACCCCTCTGGAAATCAGTTTGGCATTTCCTCAGATAATTGGACATAGTATTATCTGAGGACCCAGCTATACCACTCCTGGGCATATACCCAGAAGATGTTCCAACATGTAATAGGGACATATGCTCCACTATGTTCATAGCAGCCTTATTTATAATAGCCAGGAGCTGGAAAGAACCCAGAT
>NW_022196909.1:1009677-1024900 GCF_008632895.1 Mastomys coucha | reverse complement strand
CCAAATAACAAGGATACAATTCACAGATCACGTGAGGCTCAAGAAGAAGGAAGACAAAAGTGTGGGTGCTTTGGGCTTTGGTCCTTCTAAGAAGGACAACAAAATACAGGAGCAAATATGGAGATAAAGTGTAGAGCAAAGACTAAAGGAAAGGCCACCCAGAGACTGTCCTATGGGATTCATCCCATACACAGTTACCAGACTCTATTGTGGATGCCAAGAAATTAACGTGGAAAGGAGCCTGATATGGCTGCCTCCTGAGAGGCCCTACCAGTGCCTTACAAATACAGAAGCGAATGTTAGCAGCCAATCACTGGACTGAGCATGGGGTCCCTATTAGAGGAGTTAGAGAAGGGACTGAAGGAGTTGAAGTGGTTTGTAACTCCATATGAAAAACAACAATATCAACCAACCAGACCCCCAGAACTCCCAGGGACTAAGCCATCAACAAAGGAGTACACATGGCTCCAGCTGCATATATAGCAGAGGATGGCCGTGTCATACATCAGGGAGGAGAGGTCCTTGGTCCTATGAAGGCTTGATAGATGCCCCAGTGTACGGGAATCAAGGGTGGGGAGATGGGAGTGAATGGGTGGATGGAGGAACACCCTCATAGAAGCAAGGGGAGGGATGATGTGATGGGGGTTTCCAGTAGGGAAGGAAACCGGGAAAGAGGATAACATTTGAAATGTAAATAAAGAAAATGTCCAATAAAAAAATTGATTAGGTATGTGCTAGTGCTTCTATGGCCCATGACCAAATCTTAGTTATTTGTTCACTTACTTAATTAATTACTTTTGATTGTGCAAGGGTCTACCATTGTGAACACTAGACCAGTTCTAGCCATTTCTCCACTCTACTGTCTTTATTTTATTTTATTTTTTTTACTCAGAAACTAGTGAGAATGCTCAGAAAAGAATCTGATTTTCTTTTTTCTTTCTTTCTTTTTTTTTTTTTGAGAGAGGGGTGGGGGAAGGGAATGGAAAGAGGAGAGGAAGAGCAAGAGGGAAGCAAGAGTAAGACAGCAAGAACCTGATTTTCAAAGGTAGGCATGGTGATATGGAAGTTTTCTCAGCTCTAAGAAAACTAGATTAAATTAGTTGGTGGCCTCAAGTGATGGAGGTGTTGCTTGAGTCCCTAAATTGATATCTACTTGAGCAGTAATTGTGAGACCTACAGAGACAAGAATTATAATTTACATTGACTATACGTTCAGATGGCACATAGAAGACACCTTGGGCAAGTTAAACATTTATCCCATGACAACAGCAGCAGCATTCCGGGTATACATGGAAAGGGGTCCACAGACAGCATGTTCTCCTAACTGCTGGGGGCCTGGAGAGATGCACTCATTGCAGTACAAATAACATCTTTTGCATAACACTTATTTAGCTCATGAAAATGTTGTTTGGTTTTTTTATACAGTAATTTCCCACAATGTTTGGTACTATTCCTGACTCCAATTGATAGTTAATAAATATCAGAGTCTCTACAAGAAGTTGACAGTCTTTCCTTTTGGAAAACCAATTTATCAGTCTAAAATGTTCTCTGTAAAAAGAAAATGCTACCAGCTGTGCCTGCACATATTCACGAACATAAAGCACTGTGTGAAAGAGTCTTCTGCAAGACATCTTTTTTTATTGGTATACCATTTATGGCCCAAACCGTATTCTTCTTCTGGAAACTGATGAGTTGAGTTTTATTAAGAAAGATTTGTGAGGAGACTCAAGAAGATTTGTGTAATATTCTCTCTCATGCTAAGAAGAGATATTCCCATTCATCATCAATGGCTGTTAAGGAGTGCTGCTGTAACATTTCTAAGATGAATGAGCATGTCCTTCCTTCATATTAAAACAAATATTAAAAAACAATCTTCTTGAATTGAAGAAGAAATCCTTCAAACATCACTTAATCATAAAGGGTGGAAGTAGCTTTAGCAGAGGCTGCACACAAAAGAAGATGGTCCAGACTAAGAGACTATGCCACCCTTGTCTGGATGTTAAGAAAGGCTGCTGCTATGTGCAGGAGATCTACCATGAACAACGCTAATTCTAAATGAGTCTGACCAAGTCAGATACATGAAACTGGTGTGCAGACATCCAGATCTGTTTCGTTGTCTTTACTGGATACAGCTCCTCCCACTTTGTGCTTTCAGTTCATAGGTATGGGAATGTTGTTGTACCTCCTAGATGTAAGCTGGCTGACTGATGGGACTCTAAGCTTCAGTCTCTGCTGGAGAGTGTTCTTTTTGATACTGAAGACTGGAGCATGATTTGTCCTTTTGCTACGTGATTAAAGAAAGATAGTGAGATGGCCACAGAATGCTTTTTAACACTGAAAGCTATACATAGTTTACACAAACATCACCCCTTGGAATATCTGTAAAAGCACCTCATTCACTAGGTCAGCACTTCACAAAGCATCTCATTTTGAAAGAAAGGAGTAAAGTTATTTTAAATTAACTTGTCAAGAATTAAACGGTTTCTTCTTAGTCTCCAATATACTCTGTTTACTTAGGTAAATCAAAAACATGTCTTTTAAACATTTGTTCATTTAAAAAGTAATTTGTTAAAGATCAATGGATATATTTGGTATAAAATATGGTTATTATCACATCAAATACACATGCTTAGGTTTAGAATTTTACTTCAGATGTGACAACAGTAAAACATTCTGACTGGGAACTCACTTGATATAAATGTCCCCAGATAATGATATTGAAAGCGGAACAATAAATCCGTGAAGTGCTGCTGTCCAGTGCTCCTGCCCAGTCACATTTTGGTTCTTTTACTCACAGCTGTCTGTCCACTACCCTGAAGAAGACATCGACTAGACCATGCAGTGAATACAAGTGACGGCTGTGCTCCTGAAAGCTGTATTTACAGAAACAGGTGCTGGGCTGGATTTGGCAGCTAAGTTGTTGTTTGGTGACCTATGATTTAGCCCTAAACTTCTTAAACTGTGGGTCATGACTTTACTCTGAAAGTTATGAAAACTTCGGCAGCTATATGCAATCTCTGAGCCCTCAATGACCAAAATTAACCCAAAATAAAATAAATAGTGAATGCAAGCTCTTTTTGGCAGCACTCATCCTTATTGAGTCATATTTCATTGCAGTCAGCCTTGTAAACACACAATATGTGATTGATTCCCACGCAAGCCATGCCAAGGTACCTGGCTTTAAACACCTATGCATAGATAGATTATTGTATGCCAGAAATTGCAGTGATTTTACTGAACATTCAAAGCACTCTGCTCTTATAGGAACATTGAAGACTTAATTTAGAAAAATAGAAACTTTCATTATTTTTCTATCATTATACTCTCATTTAAGCATCAAATGGGTTGTATTATGTCAGGCAATCAAGCACATTTATCTCACTACTGTGCAAGTTTGTTTTGTCATTAATAAAGAATAAATTATAGGCATAACAAAGTATTATTTTAAAATAAAATTTTGTGTGATTCATTACCAACAGTGTACATATATTTATTTACCTGCATACTCTGGCTCACACAGCAATTTGGAGAGCAAAGTGGAGCCATGAGTGAGAAAGTTTAAGAAGCCCTCATTGGCTCCCAGGGCATAACCTGCTTACCTACAGTGGAATTTTTTGAGGGGTAGTTGAGGAATTGGTTCAGCAGCTCTAAGCCTGAGCTCTACTGCCTGGAGCTTACTGTACATAATTTCAAAATGATGCCAAATCCCTGATCAACTTCCTCCTCTAGTTGGCCTAGTGTTGCAGGCTTGTAATGGCTGTTATTTGAGAAGCTGAGGCATAGGAATTTAAAGTTTAAAGCCTGCCTGGCCTACAGGGTAACTTCAAGACCTAGCAAACTTCAAGACCTGCTCAAAATGTAAGAAACCTTATTATATAAGTTTGTACTAGATAGAGCATCTGTCATGTATATGACAGAGTATATTTACCTCTCAATACAAAAATAACTCAAGACAATACATTTTTTTAAGACAAAAGACTGAATATTACTAAGGCATTGAGAATCAAATCTTCCAAATATACCTACCCTCTTTAAAATGAAAGAAAAATAGCTTCCAGAAGATTTCATTCTTCCCCTCCCATCTTATTAGGGAAACGTGATAAAGGTTTCCCATCTGAGACTATCATTGTTAAAAGAAAACGAGAGAGGCATGCTTAACATGAGAGCAGCTTTTTCTGATCTTGTTGCCACAGGGAAAGGTGGAGGTTCCCATACACAGACAAAGATGTAGGCTAGGAGATGATGGCATGATGATGGCATGATGATGGCATGATGATGGCATGATGATGGCATGATGATGGCATGATGATGGCATGATGATGGCATGCAAACAAAGTAAGTTTCTTTGTCCATACATGATTGAGATATTATGAGTCTTAAAAGGATTTTAGATTCAGCTTTGAGTGACAAATGGCAGAATTAAACATGTCCACTTTAGCTAATGTTTGGGCCTTTTGACATCCCCTTAAAGCACAATGCCAGGTCATATAATACTTATACTTTAAGCATATAGATTTTATTTTTTCTGGTCATTTGTTCATGTAAAATTTTGCAACATAGAGGTAGAAAATGTATAGGATATGATAAAGAAGGAAAAAAGTCACCTTTGGTGAAAACATAAGCTCATACATTCTCTATGTTTACACAAGTGCAAGTTAGAAAAAAGGTAAAAACAGAAAGCGACAATGCTGGTTCTAAGGAAAACAACCATCGATGATGCACATCAGTCCAGTTCAACCATAAGTTGTGTCTCTACTCAGATGAGGCTGCATACCTTAGTCACCAGAGTGACTGCTTAGGAGTCAGTTATGATAGTCTCCAGAGATAAAATGTTATCAAAGGGAATCAAAGTCAGACACATAGAACCTTTAAACAGAAGGACTCATTAACAAAACTGTTTATTCTATGCAGGAAATGATGCCTCACTTGAGTTTATTACCCAAACTATGCTTATATGAACTCAAAGAGAAGAGAGTCTATAATTAAAAATGAAATGATTTGAAATAATTCACTCGTCTAAAACACTAGTGGAATAGGCGAGGGAAAAATCATCCCCCTGTCCTTGCCAGCAGAGAGTCAAGGACTCTTGAGAGCATAGTAAAAATTTAGAACCACAGAGGCTGCAACTCATGGGTAAAGATATTAAGAGTTGCTGTCAAGGATATTGGTATCCAGAGGAAGTACTGATGGGGGCATGGAGGTCAATGATATCCAGCGAAGTTATTTGGTGCACAATAGAAAGATGGTTCCTGTGGTAAGCAGGCTATTGAGTGGAGTAGTGAGACAGGGCTATGGCTGTTGGCTTTGGCAGCAGAGATAAATATTGGAAAGAAGAAATGAATGTGACATATAGGAATAATTTGTACATGCAAATGTGACATTTAAGAAGCATCTTGGCACCCTTTGGATCTTTGCAGAAAAGTTGGCCCTATATTGTGGATAAATAAAAATACTGTTTGTTAAAGTTAGTATGTCATTTATTGGAAGACATTAGCAGAGTAAAATAAAGCACAAATTAGACAAAATGGAGCTTGATAAAATAAGTGGCCCTATAATGCCCCATGTAATTTTGACACAACTGAAAATACTGTTGTTTAAATAATTATTAAAATTACTTTAAAAATATATCCCCAGAGAAAAATTTACTTTTGTCATTAATCTCAGAATAGAAAGTATTTAAACTAGGAAAAACACTCATACATAGGACCCAAAGGAAGTAAAATATCTTTCTTCCCAAAATGTTTTTGTGGCTCTGTCAGTAGTGGAATTCTCAGATCAGCCCACAAACATTGGCTGTGGCTATATCCTTCCAGGTGAAGAGTTCGGGTCAGGTCATTCTAATCTTACTACACACCTCATTGGTCAAGGCATTGAAGACCTATGAGCAAATGAAAAAGCTATCTGGAAGAGAGGAGACATTAAGCAATTATACCACAGTAGAATCTTAATTCATCAAATTAGCCTCAATTGGATACAAAAACCCCTGAGAAAGGCAAGTATGAACATATAACAAATGAATTATGGATGCAGAGTTGGTTGATAATAGACAACCAAGAAGAATTGATAACTGGGGTATTTTGTTTCTGAGATAAGAAATTGGCAGAAATTAGCACCAAACCATACTTTTCCTTTTATCCAATTGCCACCTACATACATTTTTTAAAAATTCTAGTAACTTTTAAAAGAGAAGGACTTTAGATGAAATTCCTGACAGTAGGGAAAGGGAACTTATAGAGCCCACCTCCAATAGGAAGACAGGGCATCAAGTGAAGGATGGGGTTGCCATCCCACAGTCATGTCTCTCACTCATAATTTTTCATGTCTGAAAGAATTGCAGGGATGAAAATGGAGAGGAGCCTGAGGAAAAGAAGGTCCAGTGACAGGCCCAAAATGAGATCCAGTTCAAGGGGAGGCCCCAAGACCTGATACTATTACTGAGGCTATGGAGCACTCACAAAAAGGGACCTATCATGACTGCCCTCTGAAAGACCCAAGAAGCAGCTAAAATAGTCAGATGCAGATATTTGCACCCAATTGACAGACAGAAGCAGTTGACACCTGTTGTTGAGTTAGGGAAGGCTGAAAGAAGCTGAGGAGAAGGACAATCCTGTAGGACGACCAGCAGTCTCAATTAATCTGGACCCCAAGATCTCTCAAACACTGCACCACCAAACAGACAGCATACACCAGCTGGTGTGAGGCCCCCAACACACATAGAGTAGAACACTTCTGGGTCTGTGTTCATTCAGAGATGATGTACCTCAAGAGACTGGAGGCCCCAGGGAGTTTAGAGGCCAGCTGAAGTTCGGGGTAAAGGCATCCATGTGGAGATAGGGGTATGGAGAGGAGGGGTGGGATGTGGAACAGTCATAGGGTGGATGGGGGGTGGTTGCAGGGAATGGAATATGGAGTGTAAAAAATAAATTAATTTTAAAAAAGTAAATGTTTCTAGCATACACATGTACTCATGTTTCCCCACATCAGTTTAGAATATCTAAGATACTATCAGAATATCTCCATAAATATTGAGTCAGACAGGAAAATGCAAGGACAGATTATAGGTTTTCTAGGACAGGCTTATTCTCTGTGCTTAGATGGACAGAGCAAAGATTTGTACAGTGGTCTATCAGACGTTAAGATGGGCAATTTTTTAAAAACTTAAGTTCCATTTTCCTAACCAGAAAATAAAATATGGAAGCAGTATAAACCCTGGAACTTACAAACCACTTCAGTTTATATGCCTCCTGCTATGGGGAAATTTGAGTTACTTCACTCAGAGAGACATGTTTCTCCTGTGAGCCATGCTGTTATTGCCTTCACCGGACTCACCAGCTTCTACGAGACACAAAGCGTGTCAGTTTACAGAACTACTAGTCCACAGTATCCTGTCTAGTGTACACTTATGGTACAAGACAAATGGGTTTTTGTGCTATTTTAAAACTTCACAAGCACATAAATCAATAGTGTTAAAAGTAAGCAAAAGCATTACCTGATGAGAAGCAAAAAAATAGTTATAACCTATTGACCTTGAGCTTCTTGTGTATTAAGAGTCACAGTGTGTGTATTGACTTTCAAGTATTAGTTGTAAAAATAAAAAGAAAATATAGAAAGTAATAAAAATATTGAGTGAAATACTTCATATGATCCTGCAGATATTAGCAGCCTATTTACTGCATCAAGGTGCATCATGGTGTATAGGGCTGCCAGAGTGAAGATAATTAAGTCTTCATAATATATTTGTATCTATTTATAAAGTAAATATTTAGTGTTACCACATTCATTTAAGAGAACCTATGTGCTGAAATTTAGAAACAAGATATTGTGTGTTCAATGTGTGTTTAAACTGATAACAATTTTCATTTATATAAAAAAGAGCAAAATCACGAAAACAGAAGTTCTAATCAAAGGTACAAAAAGCATAGTGCATACTTGAGTCTTCAGGAGAGAGCATTTGTTAACTTTAAATGAGAATCATGTGTATCAATCGATGTGGAAATAACTACACAGCATGAACACAAGCTGTTAATTCAGTCAGTTCAGTGAGGGGCAGAAAGAGAACCACTTGGCTATCAGGCTTCAGCCATTCAAATTCATTTGTTGATTACAATTTTCATTATTTCTACCTGTTCCTTTAGTCCTTTTATTCATACCCTAAATTACTCAATAGGATCTAGAAGGAGTCTCTTCCCAACATGTTTATCAGTCAATAACTCAGACAAAATTAATCAAGAACACATGACAAAAGTTTCTGACAGGTTTCTCAAGTCTAATGAAGTGTTTCCAACCCCTCAATTGTTTATTTAATGAGTAGTAAAAACTGAACACATTCCATCACCATCCCTCTGTCATTTCCTTCTTGAAGTGTGATGAACAATATTAACCAAATGTTATTAAAACACTGATGAAATTCTGTTAAATACTAAGAAGCAAATGAGGCAGAGGATAAATTTGTGAGACTTCATCCATACGAGAAATTTTGAGAAAGTTCCTGGAAATTACATTGGCAGGACGTTTGTCAGTTAGATCACCTTTAAGGTATCCCTTCTCTGGTTGCATTTATGGTCGTGACTCGAAATTCTCTTGATCTTTCATTTATGTAATGAAGATTCATCTAGACTGTACACCCCTAAAATTGATCTGTGATATTTCTAGAACTCCCTGAGACAGATCTCCAAACTCACTCTGGTTTTCTGTTTTCTACTCTAAAATGCTTTGCTTATGTTTTTGATTAAGAAGACAACTTGAGCCAATGTGCTTAAGGCTCTTCTCCACTTTCTGGGCATATCCCCAGAATATGCTCTAAAATGCAATAAGGACACATGCTCCACTAAGTTCATAGCAGCCTTATTTATAATAGCCAGAAGAGAGAAACAACAGATGTCCCTCAACAGAGGAATGGATACAGAAAATGTGGCACATTTACAAAATTGAGTACTACTCAGCAATAAAAAACAATAAATTTATGAAGTTCTTAGGGAAATGGATGGATCTGGAGAATATCATCCTGAGTAAGGTAACCCAATCACAAAAGAACAAACATGGTATCCACTCACCGATTAGTGGATATTAGCTCAGAAGCTCAGAATACCCAAGATACAATCCACAAACCACAAGAAACTCAAGAAGAAGAAAGACCAAAGTAGATACTTCAATCCTTCTTTGAAAGGGAAACAAAATACACATGGAAGGAGTTGCAAAGACAAAGTATTGAGCAGAGACTGAAGGAAGGACAATCCAGAGACTGCCCCACCTGGGATCCTTCCCATATATAATCACCAAACCCAGATGTTATTGTGGATGCCAGCCAGTGCTGGCTGATCAGAACCTGAGATAGCTGTCTCCAGAGAGGCTCTGCCAATACCCAACTAACACAGAAGTAGAGACTCACAGCTATCCATTGGACTGAGCACAGGGTCCCCAATGAAGGAGCTAGAGAAAGGACCCAAGGAGCTGAAGGGGTTTACAGCTCCTTAGGAGGACCAACAATATTAGCTAACTAGTACCCTCAGAGCTCCGAGGGACTAAACCACCAACCAAAGAGTACACATGGTGGAACTCATGGTTCCAGCTGCATATGTAGCAAAGGATGGCAAAGTTGGTCATCAATGGAAGGAGAGGCCCTTGGTCCTGTGAAGGTTCTATGCCCCAGTGTAGGGGAATGCCAGGTCCAGGAAGCAAGAGAGGGTGGGTTGGTGAGCAGGGGGATGGGGAGGGAACAGGGTTTTCTGGAGGGGAAACTGGGAATGGGGATATCATTTAAAATGTAAATAAAGATAATATCTAATTAGAAGAAGAAGAAGAAAAGAAGAAGAAGAAGAAGAAGAAGAAGAAGAAGAAGAAGAAGAAGAAGAAGAAGAAGAAGAAGAAGAAGGAAGAAGAAGAAAAAGAAGAAGAAGAAGAAGAAGAAGAAGAAGAAGAAGAAGAAGAAGAAGAAGAAGAAGAAGAAGAAGAAGAAGAAGAAGAAGAAGAAGGAAGAAGAAGAAAAAGAAGAAGAAGAAGAAGAAGAAGAAGAAGAAGAAGAAGAAGAAGAAGAAGAAGAAGAAGAAGAAGAAGAAGAAGAAGAAGAAGAAGAAAAAGAAAACTTGAATGGCAATTTCTCCAGTGGGGTCCTTCTGAGATCCTATACCTCAGTTATCCAGAAACGTCAAGTAACCTTCACAATCCCTTTCCCTGTACTTGATGTTTTGAGTTCTCAAAGGTGGATTATGTCTTTATAATCTCTGCCACACCAATACTCTGACTATTGCATAAGAAAGACATAAGGCTCTACTCTACATTCTCTTACTTCTCTACTTAGTCTCATTCCCTCATAGGCATGCTGGACACTTTAACTAATAAGCAAAACAAGAAATCTATCAAAATGACACAAATGGGTCAGATTCTATCAGACAGCATAGTCTGCCTACCTCGTGTGAGCAAAGTGCTACATGTGAGCATTCTCTTTTATCACACCTTAAGTTTTTACATGCACATGTTTCTTCTTGTTCTACTGAAGTACTTTTCATTTTCTGGCCTACATCTTTGTGTCCAAGCTTCCAGTAAAACAGCTGAAGAATGCCTATAGTCCTCAATGTACGAGGACTTTGGATTACTGATCATAAACCAGAAAAGAAAAGGAAGGTGTGTATTCACAGAAATTCAGGCATTATTGCAACATCAAATGCAGGGAAGAAATAGTGACTTCTTACCTCTCAAGTGATATTTTGAGATGGCATTCTAAAACATTGCCATAAATACAAAGCAAAACATAATTTTAGTTGAACACATGAAATTATACTTTATTCTTTTGGAGGGGAACCTGGGAAAGGAGATATTATAAATAAAGAAAACATCTAATAAAAAAATTCAAAAAAAAATCGAAGGTGAAAATGCCAGTAGATGTGATTTGAGCAGAGGTCTCTTCTCGTCTGGTGGACAACTCTGACTGATGCCAGTAGATGTGATTTGAGCAGAGGTCTCTTCTCGTCTGGTGGACAACCCTGACTGATGCCAGTAGATGTGATGTGAGCAGAGGTCTCTTCTCGTCTGGTGGACAACTCTGACTGATGCCAGTAGATGTGATTTGAGCAGCGGTCTCTTCTCGTCTGGTGGACAACCCTGACTGCATCCTCATGATGCCCTTTCCTTTCTGCCTACACATTTCTGTTTTAGTCTTGGTAGATTAATGTCTCACTATCATGGTTCACCTAATTTTAATCCTGCTACCTCCTAATTCAGGCATAAGGATTCCTAGAAGAAAAACTACAGGAAAAGTTTTACCTGATTGATTTAAAGAAGAAATAAGAAACATGATTCCTAAATGGTCAAATCTTAATTCTGAGAATTATCAGAATTATTAACTTTCACTTTGAATAAAAAATTGCAACTAATGAAAAAATAAGTCATAGATTAGAATAACATATTTGAAAAACATGTGATCTAATAGTTTTTATTGAAGTTTACATTGATTAGAAAACAATAAAAAATTAAATTGGTAAAGAAACTATTAAACAAATTGAAAATCATAACTAAGCATCATAGAAGCACACAGAAGCCAGTATCTGGTAATCTTTTGGTAATCTGCATATGGAGACAAAAATAAATTCCACTTATGTAGTCATAACCTGCTGTTATGATTAAAACAGCCAAACACAGATACTACCACAAACAAGAACTCCCCTGCTTTGACAGTTGAAAAGCAATATGGTACATTCATTTTGGAAAAAGTTTGACACTTTCTTTTTAGTTAAACATACACTTAGTATGCAACCCAGCATTTCCACTCATAGGAATTTAGCAAGAGAAAAACAAACAAACAAAAACATATGCTCATGCAAAACCTTCATGCAAATGTTCATTTCAGCTTCTTTCTTAATCACAAACACTGGGAAAATGGGCAATGAAACATGTAGCAATATAAATATTTGTCAAGCTCAGTGAAATACATCAACGCAAAAAACTGCAGTCTATATAATTCTCTAATACAAAATTCTAAGTAAATGAATTAGAAGTTTTCTCAGCGTGCATGTGGGCATATTGCCTCTCTCTCTCTCTCTCTCTCTCTCTCTCTCTCTCTCTCTCTCTCTCTCTCTCTCTCTCTCTCTGTGTGTGTGTATATACACACAGAGAGTGTGTGTATACAGAAGATTAGTGCAATGAAACCTTTCAGGTTGGCATGATAAAAGTGTTTTTTATCATGATTACTGGAGCTCCAAGTCCACCAAAAATTTCCCACAACTTTGTTTACCAAAATAGTAATATGCACTAAAAGAGTATATTTTTGGCTTATTTTTTCCAGTAAGCATAACCTTATGACTATAACAGGTTAGCTGATAATTGAGTCAGATACTAAGTCACATCGTAGGAGGTAGCACATATGGTGCACAGATTGCTGGATAATGGAGGACTCACATCATAAGTGAAGTGGAAAAGATGCCACAGTTCTTTGTAGATGGTCTGCAATATGATCCTTAATAATTCTTTATTCCAATTTTTCATGTAATGTTTTTGAACCACAGCAGATTATAAATAACTGCAACCATAAAAAGAACAAAACAGAAAAGATGGTGCATAAAGATATGCAGAAGACTTCCACTAGCAGCCTTCAGATGAAGGTGTAGAACTCACAGCTCTACTTGCACCATGCCTGCCTGGATGCTGCCATACTCCTGCCTTAATGATAATGAATTCAACTTTTGAACCTGTAAGCCAGCCCCAATTAAATGTTGTCCTTTGTAAGACTTGCATTGGTCATGATGTCTCTTCACAATAAAACCCTAACTAAGACAGAAGTTGGTACCAGGGACTGGGGTATTGGTGTGATAGGCCTGATCATGCTTTTGTTTGGAAGAATGTGGACTTTGGAACTTTAAATTTGGAAAGCAGTGGAATGCTTTGGAATATGGAAGACTTTGTTACTTAGAGTGATTTGAATTCTGCAGACCTGGCCCAAGAGGTTTCAGTGGAGAATATCAGTATGTGGCATAGCAACTATTTTTGTGGGATTTTGGTGAAGAATGTGGATGCTGTTTGTCATTATCTTAAGAGTCTACCCGTGGCTAAGATAAAGAGATTTATATTAATTGCATTGACAAAGGAAGTCTCAAAAAAGCCCAGCAGAGATTTTGTTCTCTGGTTGTCTCATGAAGAGTATTTTGAACAAGTGTAACAATCTCAAGAAGGAAAAATATAAAAAAATAAAGTTTGAGTATTAACGGGGCACCAGGAAGTGAAATCGAGCCAAAACCTGTGTTGTGGGAGATAGCAGATTAAGGGAATAGGATTTTGGGGCAAGACTATACCCAGCTAAATTCATATCCAGGCATGGTGGTACACACATTTAATCCCAGGAGATAAAGCCAAGTGGATCTCTGAGTTCAAGACCAGCCTGGGACAGAGTAGACTCTAAGTGAAGAAAAGTTTAAGTCCAGGTATGGTGGTATACACCTTTAACCCCAGAGACGGGCATGTGTACCTCTAAGTTCAAGGTCAATCTACGGAGCAAGATCCAGGACAATAAAGCTTAGGCAGTGAAGCAGTTGGAAAACAGAAAGCTATTGATATAATAGAACAAGGGAGAATGTTCAAATTTCTGTAAGCAGCAGAACTCTGCAGCTCCAGCCATGTGGCTCTGGCTTTACATTCAAGAATGAAAAGGACTTCTGGGACAATTGATGGTCAGTAGCTAGAGCTAAGAAATTAGCAGTAATTAAAAAGAGACCAGCATCACTTAAGGTGAAATCTTCTGGGAAGTGTTTTCTGAGAGCACAAAGAAGCTGTGTTCCAGAGATAGCCAAGGTTGTACCTCGTGCTGCAGCTGTTGTTGGTAATGTGTAAGAGTCACCCAGGTGGTACTGGCTTTGAAGGCATGAAGGGGTCATGAAGACCAGCTGGGGCTTAGCACTTTGAGAGGCCATGGAAGGCCATTGGTGAAGGTGCAGCCTCAGTTGTAGTTGACAGCCAGGACTGAGGGGTCATGAAAAGAATTTGAAGCTTGGCACCATGAAGAGAACCTACGAGAGGCTATTAGTGAAGCCTAGTTGCAGCAGAAGATCCCATTGTATTGGACATGCCAGTACCATGGGATGATCACCAAGAACAGCAGCAGCATTGGAGTGGATCAACAAGAGCTTGGAGTGCTACAGAGGGCAGAGCTAGAGAAGTGACAACAGTCCTTCGGAGGAGCCCAGAAGACCATATGTGGATCCCAGACATTGAAACAAGGAGCTGTAACATTTAAGTTGCCTTGGAGACCTCAAGATTTTTCAAGATGACAGAGCCATAGTATATCTGCTGAGGAATGCTGCTACCAGGAAGTGGAAACGGCCCAGGAAAAGAAGTTTGTGTAGTCAACAAAAATGAAAATGGAGTTAGAGATCTGAAGACGGCGTTGACATCAGACATGGAGATGCAGAATTTGGACTTTGCCCAGCTGGTTTCCTGTCTTGTTTGGGGGATTACAGTTAAGTAATTGGATGAATCTCAGAAGAGACTTTGAAATTTGAACGTTTAATATTGTTGAGACTGCTGTAGTCTATGGGCACTATGGAAGTTGCACTAAATATACCTTTTTATTATGTTAGGGCTAGATATGGACCCAATAGACATGTGTTTGAACAAGTCTATGGGAGCCAGGGAGTGGAAAGTGATGGTTTGTATATGCTTGGCCCAGGGAGTGGCACTATTAGGAAGTATAGCCTTGGTGTGTCACTGTGGGCATGGGCTTAAGACCCTCATCCTAACTCCCTGGAAGTCAGTCTTACACTAGCAGCCTTCAGATGAAGATGTGAAACTCTCAGCTCTGCTTGCACCATGCCTGCCTGCATACTGCCATGCTCCTGCCTTGATGATAATGGACTGAACTTCTTAACCTGTAAGCCAGTAAGCCAGCCCCAATTATATGTTTTCCTTTATAAGACTTGCATTGGTCATGGTGTCTCTTCACAGCAGTAAAATCTTAAGAAAAAAAAAGAAGGAAAAAAGAAAGGTATGCAGTTTAGATTATTTTATAACCCATAAGGTATCCAGTTATGTCATTTGCTACTATTTGTAAGACAAAATACCACAGGCTGGGTAGCTTAAAAATTAGAAATCTATTTTGTACAGGTTGAGAGGCTGAAGGCAGGTTTAACCTTTTCAGGGTCTTCTCTGTCTGCTCCATGAATAATTAACTACTTTGCTATTATATCCACGGTTGCTCTGTGTCTTACACACATGCATATCATTGTGCTATTTTTTTTTTTTT
>NW_022196909.1:1001339-1009667 GCF_008632895.1 Mastomys coucha | reverse complement strand
CAAGACAGTGTTTCTCTGTGTAGCCCTGCCTGTCCCTCAACTCACTCTGTATACCAGGCTAGCCTCGAACTCAGAAATCTGTCTGCCTCTGCCTCCCAAGTGCTGGAATTAAAGATGTGTGCCACCACTGCCTGACTCTAATCTTCCTTTTTTCAAAGACATTAATGACATTCAATCATGTCTCAACCATTTTTCTATTTTACTACAATCAGCACTTTAAAAAAAATATATTTTTAAATACAGTCACATGTTCACACACTGTTGGTTGGAATCTTAGAATATAAGCTTGAGATCGAAAACCAATGCAATTCAATCATAGAATGTCATTACATTCATAAAAAAGATATTACCTCCTCAGAATATTATGATTATATTTATTAAAAAGATATTGCCCACCGAAAGAAACCCATTGACTTCATACTACTACTGTTTTGTGCAAAATATATGATTCTCTGTGATGAAACAATAAGTTATCAAGTTGTGTGAGTCACACTGATAACTCTACTTCACATTTTTGGGGGAACCAAGAACTCTGTGTCCAATTTAAACATCTGTATTTAAATTAATCCTGCAATGAGTACTTGAACTTAAACTTTCTCTTAGGTTTTGATCATTTTACCTGCTCTTTTCAGAATCTTGAGTCTTATCTTTTATGCTTTTGAGTATATGACATGTTTAAAATAGCATCTTCAATGTCTAAAACAAAAGATTAAACAATTGAAACAAATATAAGCAAATTTGAGAAAAAATAATTAAGTGACCACAGATAGGTTCATCAAATTGTCCTGAGAAGCAGTAAGACCCCTGAACTATCAGGAACAGCTTGGTTAATAAATTGAAATTTCAGTGTTCAAGATGTCTCTCTACTTCAATAAATATACTTTAGTCACAAATTCTTCTAAAAATAAAAAAAAACAGTATTGAAATTCAATTTCATATCAAAGACATAATTGCATTTATGGCACAGATAGGTTTCTGGATTTGGATGCAGCTGTAAATTATACATTATGATTCTCTGAGAAAATTACATGAAAACTTTCTACATGAGTTTTTATTTGTTTTTAAGACAGGCTGATTGTGGATGCATATATTCTAAGGTTACTATGATCAAATAAATAAAAGATTTCGAACCCTAAAGATAGATCTCATTTGGTAAGGTACTTGCAAAAAGAAGCCTAAGAACCTAGGGTCAATCCCAAATATCCAAGAAAAAAATACTGTAAACCTGTTATACCAGTGGTAGGCACACAGAGACAGGGAGAGCTTTAGGACTTGCTGAATACATATCTACATGAACTGGCATACCTGAATTCAGACTACACACACACACACACACACACACACACACACACACACACACACACACACCCAACCTCTTAGAACAGTTTCAAATAGCTAGGAACTGTTGAAAGGGTTGTCTGCTTGTTGTAAAATAGTATTACTCAAAAACAAAACAAAACAAACAACCCCCCCATACACACACACAAAATATCATTTCAGAGTCTTCATGTCCCACATCTCTCCTGCTCTATGCAGTTATCAGACCCAGAAAAACAGCTAACAGCTCTATACAGCGAAAGTGGACAAAAAAAAAGGCAAGTGGAGTTTAACTTTTTAACACACAGTGCTTCTGTATTTAATTTAGTTTTTGTTATATATCCACAAAGCCTGGAATAGGAGACTGTAAAAGGCATAGTTACACTATCTTACAACTCATTCAACCTTTTTCAATAGGGTCAGCATGGGCAAGTATTCCAAATGGCACGGCAAGGTAACACGTTCTGAGATCATGCTTCCTCTGAGGAATTACCCTGACTAATGGGGCTTTTCTTCATTACTCTTATCACAAGCTTTTCCTGAGCATTTCCTTTGTGCACAGCAGGCTGCACATGCTGGAGAAAAAGACAGAGATGAAGCATCTTCTCTTTCTAAGCAAAGACCCAGTGTGGATTGTGGACAGATCAATGAATCCACAAAACTCAGTATTGACTGTGAAGACAAGTGAAAGGGTGAATGTTCTTTCTGCGGCTGCCTTAGCACATCTGCTCAGCCTTGGACCTCAGGGTCTAACATCCGCTTGGAGTAGCATTAGCTCATCGTTCTTGTTATTACATTATTCACACAGAGAATGAATATGAAAGGTGACATTCATGTATGTTTTATTTCGCATCACTATTCAAACTAAAAAGAAATAAAAGAAATATCAAACTGAATTCAGCTTAATATGGGTAAGATTTTTTTTAATCATTTTTTGATGTTTCCATTAAATCTTCACATACTAAAACACAGCTCATAGGCTTAAAAATGATTGAATAACTATGATATGAACTGAACTTACTTGATAGGAACAATAAAGAAAATCTATTCTTTACACAGAAGGATTTTGTTATTTAAAGAAAAAAAGCCCTGATATTGTGTTGTGAAAGAACTCAAATCATGAAATAATTTCGCATTAGATTTGGCCCTTCAGTGATGTCCTTTGCCTTGATTCATCTTGCCCACAGATCTTTAAACTTTCTGTATAAATTAAAGATAATGAGAAATCTCTAGGTCACTGCATTTTAAAGACTTTGGCATGCTATCATTATTGTCCCAAATGTCCTCACTGAATTTAATACTGATGTGCCAGATCTATTTTTCTTCTAAAAATTAAGTATACAGTTTACCTGTTTTCTGAATCTAATTTTTCTAATCAGACAAAGAAGTCTTTGAATTTAGTGATATAAAACATACTTATGTGAATTTCAGCTTCTGTGGGAAATTTTATACATGTGCAAAGCTTTTGTAGTTTTTGTGTCAATTTGACTTCCATAAACACATTGCATTTAGAGAAACTTGAAAACTTAAAAAAATACACTGTAGTTGAATTTGTACTGAGATTAAATAGTTGCTCTAAGGATTAATTTTAGTAAATGAAACACTAACTTTGGGACTAAAATGATAAAACATGAATCTGTTGGGAGAAAATACACCATTTATTGTTTGAGCTCACAATTTTGCTGTAATGATTCTAGAAACTCACCTCAAATAACTGTTATTTATGGTTTTGGCAAGGCCTTGTTAGTTAATTGTCTACTGTGTTTGTAAGAAAACACACTGAAAAAATGAAACTTCTCCTTCAGGAAAAATAATCCATCCTGAAATGTTATTATCAGAAAAAGTTAGGGGAGTATTTCAAAGCTAATAACAAAAATGTACTTAAAGACAAAAACATATGATCATCCCAATAGATACAGAACAAGATATATGTAAAGTCCAACATGTTTTTGTCATAAATGTCTTACTGAACAGACTAGATACAACATAATAATATTTATATATGAGAAAACCAAAGCAAACCTCATCCTGAATGAAGAAAACCTTGCAATTCCAGTGAAGTCAGCAGTGAGATGGAGCTGTCTGCTTTCTCTACTGTTATGGTATATAAAAAAGAAAAAGACCAAAGGATAGGTTTGATAGAGTAAGGTATAGTGAGGTAGGAGGGGGTACTTCTGTGGGTCCATGCCACAAGATGGGTATAGTGTAAAATAGAGTTTATTTAGGGCAAGAGAATGGAAGTTGAGAAGGGAGTAGAGACAGAAAGAGAGAGGCAGAGACAGAGAGAGAGAGAGAAAGAGACAGAAGAAGAAGAAGGAGAGAAGAGGTGAGGAGAGGAGAGGAAAGAAGAGGAGAGGAGAGAGAAAGCCAGTCAGGAACATTTCTGGAGATTACAGAGACTGACGTAGGGAGGTGGGGAGAAGGGGCAGGGAGTAAGATAGTAAGACCAAACAGCCCTTTTTTATAGTAAGTAACACATACCTGGCAGTTGCCAGGTAACTGTAGGACAGAGCCTAGAAGGAATGCTAACATCCATTCCTTTCAGTACTGTGATAGAAGCAATAACTGGAGCAGCAAGGCAAGAGAAGGAAATTAAAGAAATACAAGTAAAAATTGAATATGTCAAGCTAGACCTTTTTAAACAGGACATATTATATGTAAGAAATCCCAAAACTTGTACCATAAAACATTTTTAAAATAATAAGCATACTGAATAACAAGACAGGATTCAAAATCAACTCACACAAAGTAATAGCTTTGCTATATACCAACAAGAAACAAACCAAGAAAGGAATCCTGGACACACTTCCATTAACAATAGCATTGAGTCCTTCCTACAACTCTGCCTGCTTTCATGGAGGCCTGCCTGTACCACGGACAACCAGGTAAGACCTGCCCCAGACTCCTAGCTTGACAAGTCCTCTTAAAGCATACCCAACAAAGGTAAACTGCACCCTGCCCCCAGCACTCTATTTTCTATCCCACAACTTCATCTCTTTCCTGATGGTCTGCTTGGGGCAAGATAACCAGGTAAGACACTGCCCCAATCTCTTGCCTGCCTAGTCATTTATAAACACACCCAACAGCCTACTGTACCATACCCCTTGGGCTCCATTTTCCTTCTCACAACTATGACTGTTCTCTGTGTAGCCCAAAGGCACCAGGGACACCAAACCACTCTGACACTAGAGACTACAGAGGCACAAAGTTAGTATCCTAAACCCCAGAGTTTATGCAAGCCATAAAAGCCTCATTGGAGACACCCTACTGAACCTGAAGTCTTAGCACTCACCAAAACCCCAGACCACTCAGGTTAAAAGACAGAGGAAACAGAAATAAAGGGGGAAACATAAGGAAAAAAATCCATCTAACAAAGATAAGTTCAGAAATCAACATCCAAATCTATAATAACCACAAAACCCAGATGGCTAAAGGCAAACAGAATAACATAATCAGCAACAGCCAGGGCAATACGGCACCATGAGAATCCAGCTACAACCAGGGCAATATGGCACCATGAGAATCCAGCAACAGCCAGGGCAATACAGCACCATGAGAATCCAGCAACAGCCAGGGCAATATGGCACCATGAGAATTCAGCTACCCTTCTTCAACAAGTCCTGGATATCCGAATGCAGCTAAAGTATATAAAAATGACTTTAAATCCAATCTTATGAAGAAGATAAAAGTCTTTAAAGAGGAAATGAATAAATCATTTAAAGAAATACAGGAAATTAAAAAAGATGAAGGAAATAAATAAAAGAGTACAAAACACGAAAATGAAAAAAAGAAACAATAAAGAAAACACAAAATGAGGATATTCTGGAGATAGAAAACCTGGGAAATAGGACAGAAACTACAGATACAAGCATCATGAACATAATACAAGAGATAAAAGAAAGCATCCCAGACATATAAAATATAATAGAAGAAATTGATATATTGGTCAAATATCATAAAGAGAATAAAGTCATGTAAGAGAAAATCTCAGACATAGAATACATGATAGAAGAAATTGATATGTTTATCCAAAAAAATATTAAGTCAAAAACGTTTCTGAAACAAAATATCCAAGATATTTTGGGATGCTGTGAAAAGAGAAAACCTAAGAATAATCACAACAGAAGTAGGAGAAGATTCCCAGCTCAAAGGTCCAGAAAATATTTTCAACAAAATCATAAAAGAAAATTCCCCTAACCTAAAGAAAGTGATGCCTATAAGCCTTATAGAACACCAAATAGATTGGACCATAAAGACAAAATTCCCCCACCACATAACAATCAAATGTAAATGTACAGAACAAAGAAATAATATTAGATCCTGCAATGGAAAAAGGCTAAGTAACATATAAAGGCTGACCTACTAGAATAATACCTAGCTTCTCAACAAAGATACGAAAAGCTAGAAGAGCCTGAAACGATATCTTAAAGTCTTTAAGAGACAACAGATGCTACCCCAAACTGCTATAACCTGCAAAACTTCCAATCACCATAGATAAAGAAAACAAGATATTCCATGACAAAATGCATGGAATGGACCTACACCCGCTTCACATATGTAACCTTTGCACAGCTGTATCTTCATTCAGGACTCCTAAAGTAGGAGCAGGGGCTGCCTCTGACTCCATTGCCTGCCTTTGAATTCCTTTCCCATTGGATTTTTAATGTCTTTTGGTGTTTGTTTTATGCAATCATGGACTCCAATATTTGGTGCATAAAGCTTTACAGATGTATATTCAAAGCATCACCACAAAGAACAGAAAATGTCTAGACATAAATCTATCCCAAAAAGGTGAAGAGTGTTTAAAATGAATTATTGCATAGGGGGAGAAGAAATCAGATGATCAAAATATATTATATAAAGTTCTTTATAAAAAAAAAAACTTAAGCCAGGTGGTGATGGCACATGCCTTTAATCCCAGCACATGGGAGGCAGAGGCAGGCGGATTTCTGAGTTCGTGGCCAGCCTGAGCTACAGAGTGAGTTCCAGGACAGTCACGGCAATCCAGAAAAACCCTGTTTAAAAAAAAAAAAAAGAAAAGAAAAGAAACAACCAAACAAACAAACAAAAAAAAAAAACTTAAAACCTCTTAAGAAAGATTTAGCAAAAGACACTAATACAGATACAGTAAAGACACCCCAGCCTAGACTCCTAGCCTAACATTGTTAAAATAACAATTTTACTATAATGCAGGTTCAATGCAATCCTAATTGTGAAGGGAATGAAGAAATTAAACATAAAGTGCTAGGTCACAACATCTCACATTAGGTAGGACACTAAATATGTCTACATCTAGAAAGCTTACAGCCTTGTAAATCAGAGATTGGAAATAACCCAGGTAAATATCAACAGATTGCTAGATATTCCTGATACGCTAACTACATGCAAAGACATGATCAAAGAGCTAAGGTATGACATCTGAGTCACACAGGTGAGCCTTCAAAACTTATGCCAAATGAAATAATGTCCATGTAAAAGGAAAAGTGCTGTTTTTATTTATGTAAGATATGTAGACATGTGAAATGTGCAAAGACAGAGAGAGCACATCTGAGGTTCCTCGGAACTGAGGGAAGGAAATAGTAAATAGCTAATAAATGAGTACATATTTTCTTACAGTTAATAAAATTTTTATATAGTTGAGTTTTGTTAAATTTTGAGAATATAATTAATTCCAATGGATAGTAGAGTTAAAGCAGTTAAAATGGCAAACATGTGCATTTTATTACAATAAAAATTTGATATGAAACAGACAATAGGGACTGTCTTTCATAAATGTAAGGGGGAAATGCATTGTACCCAGATAGGACACTCTTGTCTTTAAAAGATGGAAGTCCACAGAAGAGCACTGTGAGTCCTTGGTAGTATGAACTTTTTCTCATACCATCCACAGGATGTAACCCAAAGGCACAAATCAGCACCCAGTATGAACACACTGAAGAAATCAGCAGCCAGTGAGAACACAATGAAGAAAGCAGCAGCCAGTGAGAACACAATGAAGAAAGTAGCAGCCAGTGAGAACACACTGAAGAAAGCAGCAGCCAGTGAGAACACACTGAAGAAATCAGCAGTCAGTGAGAACACCTTGAAGAAATCAGCTGCCAGTGAGAACACACTGAAGAAATCAGCAGCCAGTGAGAACACACTGAAGAAATCAGCAGCCGGTGAGAACACACTGAAGAAAGCAGCACCCAGTATGAACACACTGAAGAAATCAGCTGCCAGTATGAACACACTGAAGAAAGTAGCACCCAGTATGAACACACTGAAGAAATCAGCAGCCAGTGAGAACACACTGAAGAAAAAAGCACCCAGTATGAACACACTGAAGAAAGCAGCAGCCAGTGAGAACACACTGAAGAAAAAAGCACCCAGTGAGAACACACTGAAGAAAGCAGCAGCCAGTGAGAACACACTGAAGAAAAAAGCACCCAGTATGAACACACTGAAGAAATCAGCAGCCGGTGAGAATACACTGAAGAAATCAGCACCCAGTATGAACACACTGAAGAAATCAGCAGCCAGTGAGAACACACTGAAGAAATCAGCAGCCGGTGAGAACACACTGAAGAAAGCAGCACCCAGTATGAACACACTGAAGAAATCAGCACCCAGTATGAACACACTGAAGAAAGCAGCAGCCAGTGAGAACACACTGAAAAAAGCAGCAGCCAGTGAGAACACACTGAAGAAAGCAGCACCCAGTATGAACACACTGAAGAAATCAGCACCCAGTATGAACACACTGAAGAAATCAGCACCCAGTATGAACACACTGAAGAAATCAGCAGCCGGTGAGAACACACTGAAAAAAGCAGCAGCCGGTGAGAACACACTGAAGAAAGCAGCACCCAGTATGAACACACTGAAGAAATCAGCACCCAGTATGAACACACTGAAGAAATCAGCACCCAGTATGAACACACTGAAGAAATCAGCAGCCAGCGAGAACACACTGAAGAAATCAGCAGCCAGTGAGAACACACTGAAGAAATCAGCACCCAGTATGAACAC
>NW_022196909.1:993215-1000537 GCF_008632895.1 Mastomys coucha | reverse complement strand
GAACACACTGAAGAAATCAGCAGCCAGTGAGAACACACTGAAGAAATCAGCACCCAGTATGAACACACGGAAGAAATCAGCAGCCAGTGAGAACACACTGAAGAAAGCAGCACCCAGTATGAACACACTGAAGAAATCAGCAGCCGGTGAGAACACACTGAAGAAATCAGCACCCAGTATGAACACACTGAAGAAATCAGCAGCCAGTGAGAACACACTGAAGAAATCAGCACCCAGTATGAACACACTGAAGAAAGCAGCGGCCAGTGAGAACACACTGAAGAAAGCAGCAGCCGGTGAGAACACACTGAAGAAAGCAGCACCCAGTATGAACACACTGAAGAAAGCAGCACCCAGTATGAACACACTGAAGAAATCAGCACCCAGTATGAACACACTGAAGAAAAAAGCAGCAGCCAGTGAGAACACACTGAAGGTCTTGTTGATCATGCCTGGGCATAGTTGCTCTGTACAGGTCACCACAGCCTTCACTCCCAAGAGGGAAAAACAACCTGGAAAGTAATGGAAAATGTCAAATCTCTCCGATCATCAAAATTAAAACATTAAAATATCAGGAGAGAGAGAAAATGAATCTCAGATTTAAGGAATAGAAGTGCCCCAGCTAGATGGAGACTCAATTTAAAACCAGCTTTTACAGATAACATAATTGAAGACAGAGAGAAAGTTTTATATATAGATATAGATATAGATATAGATATAGATATAGATATAGATACAGTTATAGATATAGATAGATATGTAGATATAGAGAAAGATAGAGCTAGAGATAGAGATAGATAGATAGATAGATAGATAGATACACACACACACACACACACACAAAACAAGTTATTTAACCAAGGTCAAGTAGATTATAAAACACAGGTATCACGATTCAGAGTGCTCTCTCTATGCCTCTCCTTTACCTGGTGTAGTGTAAGGTCATATTGGGTGAGGTTATCAGAGATATTTATTAGCCACTTGATTTTGATATCTTCCTAATTATGTTCTAAAAAGATGAAAGTAGCCAAGAAAACGAGGGCAAAAGTGGACAGTTTCTGTTCCACGTGCTTTGAATGCTCAAATCATATTTGACATTAAAAAAAAAAACTCTGTACAATTTCCTAGATGATTCTTTATCTCTGTGAGGTACAGATTCACCTTTTAACAAGCAAAGCCACTCAATGAAACTTTGTATTGGAAGGAAAAACACACTATGGTTATCATAATTACACCTGGATCCCATGTCAGAGCATGGCTGCTCTCCTTTTCCCCAAAGCACATTTAACAAAAAAATCAAAAATCCCTTATGGAATGCATCAAAGCACCAATAAAGCATGACAAGATATCAGACAAGATAAACAAACCCAATTAGAAAAAAAAAAAAAAGAATAAGTTCTGTTGATAAAAGTCACAGACAAATTGAATCCAGCAACATGTAACCACATATCCTCCCTAGGATTTGTCTCCCATGACTAGACTCAAATATTTAATTCTAACTTAAATAGAGTATTTAAACTTTATGGCAAATACTTTACATACTATATTAGAAAGTAAAAAATTATAACGTAAATGATATCATAAGTAATCTTTTATCATAGTGATACTTTAAGCATTATATCTCATCTTATATACATAAATATATTCAGGTGCTAAAGTTTCTTTAACATTTTCACTACTTCTTCTGGAATTTCATATATGTATACAATGTATTTTACCAAATTCAATGCATTTTATCAAATTATCCCTACTGCTCCCCTTATGTTATTCCTAATCCACTTCCCTAATCCCTCAAAGTCACAGTCTCTTTTTCTTATTTATAAACTCATTTGGTCCAATAAGTGATGCACACGAGTGTGGGACTATTCACTGGATCATGGTCAACCTGCCAGAACCCACAACCCTAAAGAGAACTGACTCTCTCTTCCCCACCAACTGACAATGGTTCCTCATCTAAGGTGGACACTTAGAAGTTCCTCTCCCCTCCATGATGGGATGTTGATTGGCTGCATCTTGTACAGTTCTTATGCAGGCAACTGCTGTTCAGAAGCTACTGTTTCACCCTGTCGTCCACAAGTACTGGCTTTTACAGTATTTCCACTGGTCCTGAAGAAAAAAGGCATGTTACACATGTTACATTTATGGTTGAACATCACAGAGATACTAAATCTCTCTCTGATCTTGATCCAGTTGTGGTTTACTGAATTACTACCACCACTATATAAAGAAGCTTCTCTGATGACATCTGAGAAGTGCACTAATCTAACTGTATAGGAGGAAGTACTTAGAATGAAGTTTAACAATATGTCTTATCTAACAACATAATAGTCATAGGTTGAGCCTTGGTCTCCCTAACCATGGGGTCTTAGTGAGATTTAAAGAGCCAGGACAGTGGAGCAGGCCTTAAATCCAACCAAAGCTATCAGTAATCACCATAAACACTCATGCCATTGTAGTAACAATGAGGCTGTAAGAATTCTTGAAAAAGTCTATGTAAACCTAAAGCATCATTTATAAGCTGTGTGTGCATATGTGCCTGTATGTGTGCAAGGGTGCTTCTCCCACTCCACCTCTCTCTCTCTCGCTCTCTCTCTCTCGCTCTCTCTCTCTCTCTGTCTGTCTCTCTCTCTCTCTGTCTGTCTCTCTCTCTGTCTCTCTCTGTCTCTCTGTCTCTCTGTCTCTCTGTCTCTCTGTCTCTCTCTCTGTCTCTCTCTCTCTCTCTCTCTCTCTCTCTCTCTCTCTCTCTCTCTCTCTCTCTCTCTCTCTCTCTCTCTCTCTCTCTGGGGTGTGTGTGTGTGTGTTTGATTTGAGTCACCCTATGTTGACTAACAGGCAATTCCCCTAAGTTCCACTCAAAACAGCTATTTAGCAGCAGCCTGGCAAGTGAGAACCAGGGTATAAGAGGGATTGCTCTGTTACTCCAACTCTCTCTATCTCCTATTCTCTCTCTAGCCATTCCTTCACTCTCTCCGTCTTCAGGTGTTCAGGGCTGACTAAGCGAGAGGTTCCCAGAACCCGATGGGGATGACTTTAGCTGAGATGCACAGTGAAGGGGAGATAGCACCCGTAGAGGCCACCTCCAGTAGGCAGACATGTCCCCTGTTGAAGGATGGAGCCACCCACCCATCTCAAAATTTTTGACCAAGAAATGTTCCTGTCCAAAGGAAAGGCAGGGACAAAAAATAGAGCAAAGATTGAAGGAAAGGCCATCCAGGGGCTGCCTTACCTGGGGATCCACCCTGTTTGCAGACACCAAACCCTGACACTGTTGCTGTTGCCAAGAGGCATTTGCGGACAGGAACCTGGTGTGGCTGTTCCTTGGGAGGTTCTGCCAGCAACTGACCAACCCAGATGTTGGTGCTTGGAGCCAACCAGCAGACTGAGCTTGGGGAACCGGATGGGGGAACTGGCAGAAGGCCTGAGGAGCAGAGGAGGATTGCAACCCCATAGGAAGACTGGTTGGCTGAACCACTCTGTATTCCCAAGGACTAGACCACCAAACAAGGAGTGTACAGGGAGGGATCCATGGCTCCAGATACATATGTAACAGAGGATGGCCTTATCTGACATTAGTGGGAGGGGATGCCCTTTGTCCTGTGGAAGTTTGATGCCCCAGTGTAGGTAGATGCTGGAGCGGTGGGGCAGGAGAGGGTGGGTGGGTAGTAGAGCACCCTCATGAAGGCAAAGGGGAGGAGTAAAGAGCAGATGTGGGATGGGGAGGTTGTGGATGGGTAACTGGCAAGTGGGATATCAGTTGAGATGTAAGCAAATGGAATAATTAATTTTTAAAAAGAGTTAAAAGATAAAATATAACACCCTGCACAAGGATTATGCCTCCCGAAGTCATAGTTGACAAATAAAATACTCAGTATCAGTTATAGATATTTTCCCTTAAGTTGATGGTCAGGAGTATTTCAACATTACAGGCTGTTATTGGTTTTAGATGTCCTACCCCCACCTTCAAGCTTGATGGCAAGGCCATGTGTCTGAGGACACCACACAATTTGTTCAAAGGACAAAAGAGAAATCAGGTCTGTAGTGAACATAAAATGCTTTCACCGCTGGGTATCTTTCACAGTATCAGAGGTTCCACTCTACTGTCTGTAAGAGAGTCACCTCAATGTGCTTTACAGATAGCTGGGCACCCTGGGAGATGAAAATAAAGTTCATATGATTACTGCTTAGTAAAGTTATGCTATTAAAAATCCACTTCTCTCTCTAAAAGAAGAAATAATAAGCAATTTTGCCTAAAAAGTAGAATGAGCACAATAATTTTAAAAGCCCTTATTAACCTATACCTAAATCAATGGTGTATTTTCCGTGGGCATTATTAATTATATGTCCCATATTTCTGACAGTGATTAAGGTAGCTTGTTTGCATACTTATCACACTAAGTTGATTTTGAGAAAAATCAAACTATAAAATAGGCTTCTTTACTTATTTCATTAATATGCATTATATCATAACATTGTAGCAAACATCAAAAGTAACACTTAATTGCAGTGCTCTGGTTATTATAAATATAAAATTCCCCACAAGCAATCCAATAAATATTTAAAGCTTTATTATTTATCAGTAAAATTTGTATTTGTTATTCACATAAAATATTTCATTTGCAATGTGTGTAAACAAAGCAAAATATTCAGAATACCTTTTTTTTTTTTTACTGTTTTGGTTCTGTTCCGATTAATAATAAATTGGTACCATTTTTTTGAAATCGATAAATGGCTATTTTCTTTAATAAGCTTCTGTTGTCCATTTGGTGCATGTTAGGCACAGGGGTTAGAAGCCAAAGACACAGAGATGATAGCTGCTACTGGCAAATCTGCACTACAGGAACTGCTTGGTACATTATAAAGGTTATTTATTGTTTCCCCAGATACAACTCTCATTTTGACCTGGTAGAGCTGACCAGGACCAAGTATGGATTCGGGTCTAATACTCTCTAGCCTCACACATTACTAAATCTTATGCTCTATCCATACTGGTGGGCAACCTTCCTGGCATTGGCCAAATGTGAATGCCTACATTAAGAACATAGGTGGGGCAGGGGATCCATCCCATATGCAGCCACCAAACCCCAGTCACTGTTGCTGATGCCAAGAAGTACTTGCTAAAAGAAGCCTGGTATGGATGTCTCCTGACAGGCTCTTTTTTCCAGAGCCTTATAGATTCAGATAGGGACACTTACAACCAACTTACAGCACGGGGACCCCAATGGAGGAGTTAAGGGAAGAACTGAAGGAACTGAAGCAGTTTGCAACCCCATAGGAAGAACAACAAAATCAATAATAACCCAGAGCTCCCAAGCACTAAACCACCAACCAAATAATACACAAGGAGGAACCCATGGCTCCAGCTGCATATGTAGCAGAGGATAACTTTATCTGGCATCAATGAGAGCGAGGCCCTTAGTCCAGTGACGGCTTGATACCTCAAGGTAGGGGAATGCTAGGATGCCCGGGTGAGAGTGAGCATGTGGGTAGGGAAGAACCCTCATAGAAGCAGGGGAGTGAGAGGAGGAAAAGTGAGTTTTCTGAGGGGAAACCAGGAAGGGGCAATAACATTTGAAATGTAAATAAATAAAATAACCAATAAAAATTTAGAAATCCAGGCAGTGTTGATGCTTGTCTTTAATCCCAGCACTTGGGAGGCAGAGGCAGGCAGATTTCTGAGTTCGAGGCCAGTCTGGTCTACAGAATGAGTTCCAGGACAGCCAGGGCTACACAGAGAAACCCTGTCCCAAAAAACAAACAAACAAACAAACAAACAAACAAAAATGTAGGTGAATTTAAACCCTAGAACCTGATCTACCTGCCTGATATTGATATAGTTAAATTGCTGTCACCAACACACTAAATCTCATGGGCAGCTTCTGCATCTATTGTTTTGTCTGTTTCTTCTAGCAACTGAAATGTAGGTTTCAGAATACCTAGCTCCATCTAACTGAGCCCTGATGTGCAATGAGTTCTCATGGACCATGCCCCTTCACAACATCCAATGCTTCTCATAGCATCTTGGATGGAAGAAAGAAATATTTCTTATATAGTAAGTTTCTTAATGGAAATGTTTTTTTTTTATTAATGTTTGTTCATTATCTATCTCATATATATATAATATATTCTAATTACTTTCACCAACAACTTTTCTTGACTCTCTTCCAAACATGGCAGTCTGACCTCCTCACCAAGGAAATTTTACATGAATAAAATGTTCTACTTACATGTTCAAAAGTTCTACCTCATTTTCCTCGATATTCTTTGATTCAGCCTAAATAATAGTTGATACCTAAAAAAGTTATCCTTAAACTTTACAGATTCAACATTTTATAGATGCAGTAAATGAGACTTAAGTTCTAAATATTTCCCAAAGTAGCATGTTGCTAGTGTGGCCAGCTAATGTTCAAGGTACTAGATGTTTCTGACCTCTGACACTTAAGATTGCGCGATCAAATCCCATCACTGTTAAAAGTTCCAGCCAATATTTTCAAATATTTCTGAGTCCTCTTGCTTGCAGTTAAAAAGACTTAAATCTTTAATATAGATAAATGACACATAAAATTTTAAAATAGATAAATAATGAAGAACATTTTCTGTGTATCTGTATATAACTGATAATATAACTTTTCATGGATTTCTTTTATTTATTTATTTTTAATTGATTTAAGTTTTATTGCATTGTGATGAGAAAAGATACATGGTTTCAATTTATCTGAATTTGTTAACATTTAAAAACATATTTTAAGTAAATAGAATTAAATCACGTTATTCTTTCCCGTTTGTATTCCAGCTCCTCCCAGAGACATCCCCCTTCAATAACTGCAATACATTTCATTTTTTATTTTGTCATATTCTTTAAAATTTATAAAATATTGTAACAATAAAAATGAGCATTATAATATAAAACAACAATCAATTGAACAGTCTTATATAGATGCTTGTCTATAGCAATACTGAAAACACATATGTTTTTCTCAATATAAATTTTAAATAATTCCAAACATATTAACTGTATATTTTAAAATAATTCATCACTACTAGTATTTTTTTAAATGAACATAGTCTTTTTGTTTGTTTGTTTGCTTGTATTGTTTTTAATAGAGCTTAAAATCTTGGCTTTTACTGTGGTACAAGCCCAAAATAAGAACAATTTTTAGACACTGGAGTTTATTGTAATAAGGCTGTACTTCAATGACCCTCACATCACCAAAGGATTTTACCTCCATCGTAGCTAAGCTGAGAGCTGATAGTTCTGCTGCACCAAGGAATGAAGTGGAGGCACGATTTTTGGATACAGATTTCCTGCTATGGTCAAAGCTATT
>NW_022196909.1:974396-993205 GCF_008632895.1 Mastomys coucha | reverse complement strand
AGGGTAAGAATCTGGTTCATTGGCTGTGATGGCTTTAAAAAGCATTCATCTCAGAGAAAGAGCAACTTATAAAGTCCTCTTCTTCAAGCTTGATACAAGAGTTATAAACATCAAGCAAAGCATTCAGTCTCACTCTTTGTTGTTCTCTTACAAGCCACCTCCTAAGTTAATTGTCTACATTTCTTTTGGTTGTATAAATACTTTTGAAATATGTAAGCTGTTCTGAAAACTATAGTATAGTGTAAAAACATGAAATAAACAATCCTACTAATAACGAGGCTGAGATAGGAGAAGCATAATTTCAAGACCATAAGGTGATACACAGCAAGACACTGTATTGTACAAACAAGCAGAAAGTATATAAGGATTGTACAATATTGGGCCTATTTCTCCAATTACTAAATTAGAGAGACTGCTGGATGACAGCCAACAAATTTCTAATTCCTCATATTTTTGGATTTCAATTGATTAGGATATGTTTTTAATATTAATTTTCATATTACAATAAGTAATTATTACTTCTTGTTATTTTTGTTGTAAGAGGTAGAATTGGATTTGTGTGAGTTTGTTGAAAGATTACTCTCTTGCTTCTTCTAGGGTGTAGCTTTGCTCCTTATGCAGGTGTTTTCCATCTATTTTCCTTTGTAGGGTTGGATTTGTGGAAAGATATTGTGTAAATTTTGTTTTGTCATGGAATATCTTTGCTTTCTCCATCTATGGTAATTGAGAGTTTTGCTGGGTATAGTAGCCTGGACTGGCATTTGTGTTCTTGTAGGGTCTGTATGACATCTTCCCAGGATCTTCTAGCTTTCATAGTCTCTGGTGAGAAGTCTGGTGTAATTCTGATAGGCCTGCCTTTATATGTTACTTGACCTTTTTCCCTTACTGCTTTTAAAATTCTTTACTTGTTTAGTGCATTTGGTGTTTTTATTATTATGTGATGGGAGGAATTTCTTCTCTTGTCCAGTCTATTTGGAGTTCTGTAGACTTCTTATATGTTCATGGGCATCTCTTTCTTTAGGTTAGGGAAGTTTTCTTCTATAATTTTGTTGAAGATATCTACTGGCCCTTTAAGTTGGGAGTCTTCACTCTCTTCTATACCTATTATCCTTAGGTTTAGTTTGTTCTTTGAGTTCTGGATTTCCTGGATGTTTTGGGATAGGAGCTGTTTGCTTTTTGCATTTTTCTTTGACTGTTGTGTCAGTGGTTTCTCTGGTGTCTTATGCCCCTGAGATTATCTCTTCTATCACTTGTATTCTGTTGGTGATGTTTGCATCTATGACTCCTGATCTCTTTCCTAGGTTGTCTAACTGCAGAGTTGTCTCCCTTTGTGATTTCTTTATTGTTTCTACTTCCATTTTTAGATTCTAGATGGTTTTGTTCATTTCCTTCAGCTGCTCGATTGTGTTTTCCTGAAGTTCTTTAAGGGATTATTGTGTTTCCTTGCCATGCCCACTAGTCACTCCAGTGGATTCCGAATGTCAGGCCTGAAAGCTTGTTCACAGATTTGAGGTGTGCAGCTTCAAAGGGAACTATCCTAGCTTACTGGAGTTCATTTCTTGGCAACTCCTAACTCAGATGTGTTCCATTCTGGTCTCTGCAAAAGTCTGTGGAGAGTTTTGCTTGCTTTCTTTGTTCAGGCATATAGGTGCCCTAAGAAATGATTCATAAATAGCTAAAACTGAGATTGAACATTATTTCCTGGCCTCCACAGTGTTGCAATGATCCTAATTGATTTCCTGGCTGTTATTAGCTTGGAATGTTTACAAGGAAGCTGCCTTATCAGACAGGGTGTCTCCAGAGTTAGAGATAGAAGTCAGGCACTATTGCTCACTGTAAACATAGAATTCTGGGAGCAGTCGAACACAAGGCAGAATTGCTTTACATACCAGAGAGAAGTAGGAGGGCTTCTGTCACTAATTATCTATGTTACAGCCAATGACATTCTCAAGAACTGCTAGAATGGGACCTCCAGGTGTTTGCTTCAGACAGACCCAGAGAATTTATCTTGGGGCTGCCAAGATAGCCCAGCAGGAAGGACACCACTGCTCCTCCGTTTTTCACCTGGCTGTTTGATCTTACTGACTTTGATGTGACTGGTACCTGTCTACATGGTCCCTGGCATCCGCCCTGTTTCTATATACTATATAAGCCTGATTTTTACTTTGTATAAATTCACTCAGATTCTGTACTCCCTTGTGTTGTCTCTGTTTGTCATTTCTTCGCCAACACTTTGTCTACCTGACCAGGACCCTGTTTCCCTGTGAGTTGAAGGAGGCCCAGACTGGCCAGCCCATGGCATTTCCTCTTTAAAGGCTTGTAGCTGTTTACCTGTGTTCAGCTGTATTTCTTTGAGGGAGTTATTTATGTCCCTCTTAAAGTCATGTATCATCTTCATGAGAAGTAATTTTAAATCTGAATCTTACTTTTCTGGTGTGATGGTGTGTCTAGGACTTGCTATGGTGGGAGAATTGGATTCTGATGATGCCAAATAACCTTGGTTTGTGTTGCTTATGTTCTTACTCTTGCCTCCTGCCATCTGGTTATCTCTAGTGCTACCTGCCATGGCTAAATCTGACTGGGGCCTGTCCGTCCTGTGACCCTAGTTGTGTCAGAACTCAGAGTCAAACTGTCTCTGGGATCATGTTATCCTGGGATCCTGTGATCCTGGGATTCTTAGAACCTCTGGGATTGGAGCTTCCTCTGGGTGTTGTGGGACTGGCTGCAAAATTTGCGCCCAAGGTCTGCACAGGGCTCCAACCCAGACAGACTGGAAGCAATTCTGTCTGGGTTGGTGGAGTTCCTGTGTGCCTGGGTCCTGCTGGTCCCAGTTACTCCTGGTGTTGGGGTGGGTTTTGTGTCCTCCTCACCTCTGATCCTCTGATCCAATTTCTTTTCTTATGCTGTATGGGAGAGAGTGGCATAAAACTGCAATTGTTATATAAAGAAAAAAACAAAAGCCACTAAGAAGAAAGGTAATTACATATATGCACACACATAAATGAACGCTAAATGAGAAGCCTTGAGTGCCCAGATGCTAAAATAATGAATATTTCCCAACCAAGACACCATTACTTTATTTTCTATAAAGTACAATTATTTAAAGTAGACATCTTCAAAGGCTTTCAATTACAGAGCCTGATGAAAGTAATTTAATAACAAATCTTCAAGAAGCTATAGAACCAAGTGGATTTTTCCCCTAAAATGTAAGATCAGAATTCTGAACATGTAGAACTGATTGAAGTATCTGACGTCCATATGAAAGGATTTGCCAAAAACGGGTAGCTCATGCAGTGACAGTGACACTGCAGAGCACTGTGCACTGTCAATTCAGCAGGAGAGGCCATGCAGAGTGAAAAGGACCACTCTCAACATGAACTTCATAACACTCTGGTATCACACTTAGAAACCTGCCTCGAAAATGACTGAAAAATAAGCTAAACACAGCACTTATGTTTAGATTACACGATATAAAGGACCTAATTTTCACATATTTTGTCCCCCAAATGTCAACCATGCTTTTTATAGATGTGCAGCATGGTAATAGGTTTATGAGATACATTTGTTACCATGTTTAGAAATTTATCTTTGGGCACCTCTATTCTGATATGAAAGAGTCCAGTTGCCAGAACAGAATAGTCACACTTTGAACAAAACAATCAGGGGAACATTATAATCATTCCAATAGAAAACAAGAACTAAGTGAGACATCCATGAACTGTTGCTGGCTGTCTGAATTAGTTTTCATTTCCTGTAATAAAACACCATCACCAAGAAAACTTATTGATTGGACTTTTGATGTCAGATGACTAAAGTCCATGGAAGCCGAACAAAGGAATGACTGAGAGCTCACATCTTGATCCACAGCCACAAGGTTGAGATCAACACAAGAGTATATTGAAGCTTCAAAGTCCATCCCAGAGACACACCTCCTGCTCTTTCCCAAAAGGTTCCACCAACTGAGAACCAAGTATCCAAATAAATGAGCCTATGGGGACCACACTCAACCAAACCATAGCCACAGTTACCATTATCTATTTTGGTTATTCCAATTTTCCAAACTAATTTGCTTAACAGTTTGTAAACCATTTTCTTGACCCACAGCTCTCATACGGTAATTGTTTGCCATTATGCTCCTAATACACTTAGTTGTCTTTAATTCACTTTGCAAAGCAAAAAAATGTATGCCTCTGTTCTCGTTTTCTATTTTCTGCCTAGAAGTTGCTCCACTTACAGTTGACTGAGCTCCTATCAAACATTCAACAATAAAATACCACACAGACTCATCTACAGGCCAATTTGATGGAAGAGGAATCTTATTAATTAAATATTACCAATTAAGTTTCCAGTACCTGGGACTTTTTAATCTTATGGGCTCCAAAGCATTTGGCCAGTACCACTTCTCCGGCTCTGTTATCACAGTTTACATAGCTTGTCTAGTAGGTTCAATTCAGCTCCATTCCATACCTTCTGCCATCCTTGGTGATCTTCCTATGATTCTGAGACCTCCAATATATTGGAGTCTCCACAATAACCTACAAAAATGGCCTCTTCTGGCCTCTCTTTGAAGACTCTGGTCCTGCTGCATGATGGCAAACCTTTGTTTCTTTCCATGGCCACTTCTGCCCTGCATCTTTCATATTACCAAAACAAGTATCATGTGGAAGAACCTTACACACTGTTAATTTCATCTTCCTGCATGAGATGTAGCAGCCTTCATCCCTCTGAACAACAGCTGCTGTATTCAGTAATATTCTGAAATATTACTGAAGAGATTTAATATCAGTGATTCTGGTCTCTTATGAATCACAGCTAATTTTTCATCAATTTTCCCAGAACAAAGGTTTCTTTTCAGGGGTGCTAGTCTCTTGGTAATCATAGTTAATTTTTCAGCCCCAGCTGACCAGAAACCATAAGTTTTAAGTTCAAATATATCACAGAAATTTCCAGGATAGAGTCTTTGAGTGATTCTCAAACTTCCCTCTGAGACTTCAGAAGCCATATCTCCATTGTCTGCATTTATCTCAAAACTCTTGTTTCCCAGGATCCCACAGATCTGCCCATTAAGTTCTGAGCACTCAATGGCATGTCCATCCCAAAGTTCCATAAGCATTTCCACACTCTTCCAAGACACATGTTCAGTTCCATCATAATAGTACCCCCATAAACCTGATACCAATTTCTCTCTTAGTCTGCTTTCTATTGCTGTGATAAAGAATATGAACAAAAAACATCTTGGGGAAAAAAGTTTCTATGGCCTATATATCACAATCCTAGCCCATCATTGAATGAAGTCAAGTAGGCTCTCAAAGTGAGGCAGGAGGCCAGGAAATGAAGAAGACAGAGACCATGGAGGAATGCTAGTTGTTGGCTTGCTTTCAATGGCTTGCTCAAAATGCTTTTCTATTTACATAAAGACCATCTGCTCACGGGTAGCATGTCCCACAGTTGACTCGCCCCTTTCAAGTTAATCATTAAACAAGAAAATGTTCCACAGGCCTCCCTACAGGCAAGGCTGATGACCTGTTTAATAAGTTAAGATGCCTTCCTTTTTCTTTCTCAGCAGGAACTAGCCAGTATTAGCCTTCTACAGCAAACTGTAGCCAGAGCTGTGAGAGTGAACCACTCTTTGTTAGTTAACCGGACTGACTAGCTCTCTTGCCAGGTTTCTTTCACTTCATAAAGAGATCTAGAATTATAAAAAAGAAACATATTAAGTGCTTTTAGAAAACACTACTTTAGAGTGGTTGTACCAGCTTGTAATCCCACCAGCAATGAAGGAGTGTTCCTCTTTCTCCACAACCTCTCCAGCATCTGCTGTCACCTGGGTTTTTTATCTTAGCCAATCTGACTGGTGTGAGGTGGAATCTCAGGGTTGTTTTGATTTGCATTTCCCTGATGACTAAGAATGTTGAACATTTCTTTAGGTGCTTCTCAGCCATTCAATATTCATCAGTTGAGAATTCTTTGTTTAGCTCTGTACCCCATTTTTTAATATGGTTATTTGGTTCTCTGGAGTCTAACTTCTTGAGTTCTTTGTATAGCTTGGATATTAGCCCTCTATCAGATATAGGATTGGTAAAGATCTTTTCTCAATTTGTTGGTTAGTGTTTTGTCCTATTGACAGTATCTTTTGCCTTACAGAAGCTTTGCAGCTTTATGAGGTCCCATTTGTCAATTCTTGATCTTAGAGCTGAAGCTATTGGCGTTCTGTTTAGGAAATTTTCCCCTGTGCCCATGTGCTCGAGGTTCTTCCCCACTTTCTTTTCTATTAGTTTCAGTGTATCTGGTTTGATGTAGAGGTCCCTGACAAAATACCCATGGAAGGAGTTACAGAGACTAACTATGGAGCAGATACTGAAGGAAGGACAAGCCAGCCTGATATAGCTATCTCCTGAGAGGCTCTGACATTACCTGACTAATACAGAAGTAGAGGCTCACAGCCATCCATTGAACTGAGTACAGGGTCTTAATGAAGTAGTTAGAGAAAGGACCCAAGGAGCTGAAGGGTTTGCAGCCCCTTAGGACAAACTAGTCATTCTGAAACTAGTGTAAGAAAACTCTTATGTAACGTTCACTCCATAACTAAAAACCACTACAAAGTTCAGCATGCATCTTTTTAGAATACTTTGAACTCAAGAAAAAAATGTTCTGTGTAATTTGAATTATTAAGAAAAAAAAAACTCTCCAGAAATAATTATGGACTTTGCCCCTGTGTGTCTGTAAAGGTGTTTCTCTTATGGTCCAGAGACCACTGTCTTTATCATCTGTACTATTACTATGTAGAACTTAGTGGTTTCCTAATCACCTTACTATCTTTGAGTATTTTCTATGAATTACACTTCTTCAATGATGTAACAATGAACTACATCTGGCTAATTCGTCATTTTATGATCATGTGGATTTTCCCCCTTTTCTCAGTAGGTGTTTATTAAAAGAAAATGTCAATGCTGTGGTATCTAGCTCAGATTTGTCAGCAACAAAGTTCTATTTGTGGGAGTTTTACCATCTGACAGGTAGACTAAACTCCCACAGACAATGGATCAAGAAGCCTCACATGATAGGGTTCCCCAAGGCCTAAGACTTAAAGTGACCCTCAGAGGAGAAAATGAACTACTGTCCTCCCAACATTAGTGTACAGTCTCACTGCGCTTCCTTCCCCGTGGGGTTCCTGGAATACCCGGAAGTGAAGGATAGTGACTTGTCTACAAACTGTAAGGATTTCTGGGTGGGAGTAACCATCCATAGATTTCAAGATTTTGCCTTTCTTTACATGTAAGAAAATTAGCAGGCAAGTACTGGAACAGAAGAGTGGACAGACTTTAGGAGGCATGTAATGGAACACAAGAAAGGACTGAAGCAGTACTTGATGCTGACATCATCATATTGTTCATTTCTCTAAATCTTTGAATGTTAGAAGAATAAAAATGATTTTCACCCTCGACAAGAGATAAGAACAAAGATTAATTCAAAACAGTCTTTTTATAACAGGAGTTTGCATCTTAATTAAATACTTGGTTTTTTTTTTCATTTTGTTTAGTTTGTAATTAAGGCTAAAATGTTTCAGAATGCCTAGATTAGCTAATAGTTCTCTCAGTGACTGCTGGTGTCTCTGTACTGTTTTCTGCTGTGTACCACACACAGAGGAAGATATTTGTTGTATGAAACTTTAAAATATAATGTTTGGCCCTTAAGACAGGAAAGATTATATATGGATTTTTGCAAATAACTAAAATGTGTGCATGATCATGTAGATGACAGTTATAATATTCTATGTAAAGGAGGAGAAGATAGGCCTTCCTGAATGCTTGATACCTAATATTGGGCAATGGTTCCTTGAGTTTTTATACAGTTGTTATGTGCCTGTTGAAGAATTTCACAAATTACAACTTACAAGGCTCTTGGACCCCCTTTGCTCCTACAAGCTGCAATTGTGATTGTGTCCTGAGGATCTTTAGAACACTAACTCAATTTGTATCCCTGATAACTCTTCTCTGCTGAGACACAATAAATAAAAGCTAGGAGGGTGGAAGGGTTTTTATAATTTCATAATACCCAAAGTGATTTGGAAAAATTATTCATGGAGGAGTTTTAATTACCCTTGTAATCCTGACAAACTGTCTTTTAAACCACAGGAAAAACTGAGAATGCACATTTCTCAAGGAAAAAATGAGACTCTGGTTCTATTACAAAAAATGTAGAAATTGAAAACTACCAGAGTCACTTAAACAAGCTCACCTTCAGTCTACTTTAAATTCTGGAACAAGCTTAATATAGACACTGTCAATACTGTTGCTGACTATATTCAGCCCAAAGTTAGAATCACCCTACCTTTCAAAAGGCTCCAATAACATGAATGTTCCTTTAAAAAGTTAAAAATAGAACTAGATAGAAATCCTAACACCTTCTTACTAAGTATGTTTTGAAGAGGAAGACATTGGTGTCAGATGTCCAACTGCTCACCTTGTTTATTGAAAAGCTATTCCCAACATAGAATCCACCTATATGCACCAATGAATGAATGGAGGAAAGTAGTATAGAGGCTGCTCAGCTATCAAAATGATGATATCTTGTTTTTTTGTTTTTTTTTTTTTTTGGTTTTTCAAGACAGGGTTTCTCTGTGTAGCCTTGGCTATCCTGGAACTCACTCTGTAGACCAGGCTGGCCTCGAACTCAGAAATCCGCCTGCCTCTGCCTCCCAAGTGCTGGGATTAAAGGCGTGCGCCACCACTGCCCGGCTCGATATCTTGTTGCTTAAGTCATCTTGGAAGATGTTATTTTAGGTAAATAAACCCTGGAAGAAAAAGACAGCTGTAACATGAACTTCTATGTGAAATCTACAAAGGTTTATCTGGTAGAGATTTTAAATAAACTAGTGATTACTAAAGGAAGAAAAAGGAAAGGTAGACAAGGTGTTTGGTCAACAACTCTAATGTTAAAGTTAGAATCAATCAATTTTGAAGTTCTCTTGTAAGGTAGATGAGTTTAGTTAAGTATATAATGAGTTTAGGAGTTAGGGGAAGGACTGAAGAAGAGGAAAAACAATATCAACCAACCAGACTCCCAAGAGCTCCCAGGGACTACACTACCAACCAAAGATCACACATGGAGGCACCCATAGCTCCAGATGCTTATGTAGTAGAGCATGGCCTTATCCAGCATCAATGGAAGGGGAGGCCCTTGGTCCTATGGATACTTGATGCCCCAGCATAAAGGGAATGATGTTAGAGCAGTGAGACAAGAGTGGATTGATGGGTGAGGGAGATCTCTCATAGAAGCAGGAGGAGGGGGGGGTGGAATTGGTGTTTTCTGGAGGGGAAACCTGGATGGGGGATAGCATTTGAAGGGTAAATAAATAAAATAACCAATAAAAAGAATAATACAATGTATACTTAAATTGCTAGAAGAGATTGTTTCAAATGTCACTAACACAGAAAATGAAAAATATTCAAGATAATGTATAAAGTAATTATTCTGACTTGAGTATTACAAATCATATCACTGTACTCTCTACTCCATAGATATGTAAAGTTATTAGCTATCACTGAGAAATAAAATTAAAACATGGACAAAATCCAGGATGGGATATGAAAGTATGTCTAAGTCATGATGAGAGGAACCCTCCATCAGGGCAGTATTCCACTCTGCCTCAGTGTCTGCTGACCCTGTGACTAGAGTTCCACTCAGACATTCTCAATAAGAACAGGCATTTAAAAAGTATCATTAGGTGTTCCATGTGAAGGTCAATGTTGCAAAGGCCTAATACTGTAGTGGATCTGCACTTAACAGGACTGAAATCCAATCCTCATTTTTGGTTTCTTTCAGTTCTCTATTCTTCATCTTTACAGAATAAAGATCAATATAATCTTAATATACAGATCTTGCTGAATAAAATAGAAAAAAAGGCCATGTGTTATAAATTCTTCTAGAATTCTAGTAAAATGAAATTTTCAATATGATAAGAAAATGTTTACATTATCTAAATGTCAGAGCCTTGCACACCACATTGCATACCCAAGTATTTTTCTTCTATTATTCCATTAAAAGGATTTTGTAAGCATTGTCCAGGATAAACCCTTTCACCCAAGAGACATTCGCACAACCCTAAATCTACACATATGTGTTGTGTGTCTATAATCAAGGTTACTGGTAATAAATCACACAAAAATTTACTTTAAAACAATTTTTAATGTACATAGAATTTCTCCATTATTAAAGACAAAATACTTTTGCATACACAGATAAATTGTATGTGGCTGTTTTTATATAAAAAATTCAATCTTAGTTGGATGATTGATACTACAAAAAATAGAACAGCTTTGAGGCTTGACAGAGCAGCTCTGTGAATGCTGATAATGAAACCTCATAGCTTTGTAGTAAAAGATGTGAAAGAATGTTTAGGGACATTTCAGAAATTATTAGTAAATAGTAATTAATAATAATAAGTCATAATTATAAATCAAAATTCATAGAAATATTGAGGTTTGAATAAAAATAGTCTCCATATATTTAAGTGCTTAGTCATCAGAGGATGGCAATACTTGAAAGGTGTGACCTTGTGGGAAAAGGTGGAGTCTTGTTGGAGGAAGTAGTCTTTGAGGTTTTATAAACCCATGGCAGGCTAGAAGCCCAAGAGCTCTCTCTTCCTACTGTCTTCAGATTTAGATGCAGAACTCCTAGCTCATTGTCCAACATCATATCTACTTGTGTCCAGCCATGCTCTCCGCCATGAAAATGCACTAACCCTCTGAAACTGTAAGCAATCCCCAATTAAATACTTTGTTTTACAAGAGTTGCCATGGCAGAGTGTCTCTTCAAAGAAATAGAATACTGGCCAATACAACTATAGTTTTATTAAACTCATGCCCACAATATAAACAAAAAATTAACATTCAGTCTAACACAATATGGTCCATATACTAATTTGATATGGACATGCTGAGGAATGACAAGAGGAAACAGCTATATCTTTATTGTCTGCAGTTAGATAACTATATTTCTACACGATTTTGTGTATAGTAAAAACACTTTAGCTCCTACCCTACAGCAGTCTGATGTTCTGAGTTCTTCAGAACACGTTCTCTGATACTGTGGTCGCATCTTGTGTGTTCAAAGGCAAAGCTGTGGTGAAGGGGCCCTGGAAACATGGATGAAAACTCCAGAAACATGTTGGACAAAGCATTTGATTATGAATCTATCTGTGTCACTGTAGGTTCAGAAACCTTTTAAGTGTGCCAATATTCAGGAGCCTATGTTCACTTTCATGATACTATTTGGGACTAGACCAGTTTAAGAAACCCTGCCCTAGAAATAAGTCTGGATTTAACAGCAAGTATTGTGCTGTCTTTATGCATGAGGGACAGGGCTTTCTTCCTCCTCCTTGGTGCCAGGCACAAGATCAAGAAAAAAAAATAACAGAAGCCATTATACTCCTTTCTATCCATCCCCCCAAGCCTAAGTCGGGCCATATGCTACTTCCTGAGTCTTGTCCTTCTTGTCTCGTGTAAGCCCTTGCTCTCCCCAGGTAACTAGCCTTGTTACCCTGCCCACTGATCATCCTTCCTGTGAGAGAGCAGAACCTTCAGAAGATGCTATATTTCAATAATTTCCAATCCCAAAGTAATAGATGCTTACTTAGTGCTAAAATTTTGACAGAATGATTGACTTTTCAGCATAAGTCAGTACCAGAAAAACTCCTTCTCTGGCACTTATTCAGCTAACACGCCATTATAAAGTCCCTTCAGACCTTCCACTAGAGACACAAAGCATCTTTTAGCAAAGTTGAGAAACGACAATAGCGTGGTTGTATGTGAAGCTGAGGAAACGCAATGTGTTATCCTTTGCTCTTTCCTGATCTGGACTTTTGAAGCAATGACCTAGAATTTTCTGCTTGCATGTGGCTTCTTTTTGGCAGCATACTGGAGGGATACCTACCAGCTTGTTCTGTCTTTAAATGCGTCTATAGGTTTCCAACTCATGAACATGAGTCTACTAGCCATGGTGATGGTGTGCTGGGGCTGCAGTCAGACCAGAAATTTGGCATAATTCCAAGTCATTTACCACAGACTCCATGTACTCAATCATGTGGAAAAATGAATCCCTCTTATGCTTCTGACATATGAAAGGGGGTGAAAGAAAGTCATAGCATTTTTTCCTTAAAATATATTACACCGTTTCCTAGAAACATTCCAACAGATCTGCATATCACTAAATAAAAAGGCCATTAATGTACTCTGATTTATCTATCTCTTAGAAATTGTAGGTGAATAGTCCTGGTTATCCACAGAAGTATTCTGAAGAAGAATGTGAGCAGTACTGAAAAAGGAGTAAAAAAGAGCTGAGGAGGTTCAACTTGAAAGTAGCACAGACCAATGCAGTGGCATTGCCCATCAAACCTTAATTCCTTATGGCTTTTCTCTGCTCAGTGTTCTTTGACATATCAATTCAATGGGAATGCCTAAATTCTCTGTTTCTAAGCTCTCTATTTATACCTGGCTATTCAAGTGGGATTTTTTTTTCCTTGAGAGAGATGCTCATCTGCTCATCAAAATGTTTATTAGGTAAAAGTTCTAGAGTTTTAGGAATCCTTGACCCTACAAAATCAGTATAATAAAAAGCAACTGTTGGTGTATTGAAACCCTGCAGGTCTCTAACATTGCCCCATGATTAATTTAAGGCTTGTGGGATTTAGAGAGACAGACAAAGTGTGTATAGCTTAAAACAAGTTTGTAATTCCACCAGCAACAGAGGAGTGTTCGCTTTTCCTCATATCCTCACCATCATGTGCCAATGCAAGCATTTCAAGTTTTTTAGCTTAACCATTCTGATTGCTGTAAGGTGGAATCTCAGGGTCATTTTGAATTGCATTTCCTTGAAGACTAAGGATGTTGAACATTTCTTTAGGTGTTTTTCCACCACTTGAGATTCCTCTGTTGAGAATTCTCTATCTCTATACTCAATTTTTTGATTGGGTTATATGTTTTTTGAAGTCTAACTTTATATATTTTGGATAATAGTCCTTTAATCGGACATAGGGTCAGTGAACATATTTTCCAAATCTGTAGGCTGCTATTTTGTCCTATTAACTGTGTCCTTTGCCTTACAGACTCTTCAGTTTCAAGAAGTTCCATTTATCAGTTGTTGATCTTAGAGTCTGAGTCATTAGTGTTCTGTTCAGGATATTTTCTCCTGTGCCAACGTGTTCAAGGCTATATCCCACTTTCTCTTCTATTAGATTCACTGTATCTGGTTATATGATGAGGTCCTTAATCCACTTAGACTTGAGCTTTGTGTAAGGTGACAAATATGGAACTGGAAGCAACCCAGATGTTCCTCAATCAAAGAATGGATACAGAAAATGTGGTTCATTTATACAATGGAACACTATACTGCTATTAGAAAAAAATACATCATGAATTTTGCAGGCAAATGGATGGAACTAGAAAATATTATCCTGAGTGAGTTAACCCAGACCCAAAAGGACAATGCATGATATGTACTCACTGATAAGTACAGAAAGTACAGAATACCCATAACATACCCCCATAGACACTAAGAAGTTAAAGAAGGTAAGGCCAAGTGAGGATGCTTAAATCCCACTTAGAAAAGGGAACAAATAATAATGGGAGGCAGAGGGAGAGAGGAACCTGGGTGGTAGAAGGGAGGAAAAGGAAAAAAGAGGACAGGATTAGGTGGAGTCAGGAGAAATGCCAGGAGAATGAATGAAAATATGCAGCTTCCAGGGAGTGGGAAACCTCTAGAAAGTCCCAGAGACCTGGGACGAGGGAAGGTCCCAGGATTCAAGATCAGGGAGATCTTAAAAGAAATGCCCATTAGTGAAAATATGGAACCTGAAGAGCCCACCTCCCATTAGAGGAGTAGGGACACCAACCCACAGATATCAACACAAATACAAAATTTTCAACCCCAAATTGCAGAGACATCTAAAAAATGCAGGAACAAAAATGGAACAGAGACTGAAGTAAAGGCCAACCAGTGACCTGCCCATCTTGGGATCCATCTCATAGGGTGGGGCATCAATCCCTGAAACTATTACTGATGCTGTGTTATGTTTATAGACAGGAGCCTAGCAGGGTACGGCTGTCCTCTGAGAGGCTCTACCAGCAGCTGACTGACACAGATGCAGATACTCACAGCCAAGTATTGATCATGGATCATAGATCCCATTGGAAGAGTTAGGGGAAGAATTGAAGGAACTAAAGGGGATGGCAATCCTATAGGCAGATGAACAGTGTCAACTAATCTGGACCTCTGGGATCTCCCAGAGACTAAGCCACCAACCTGGTTGGTCTGAGGTCCCAACACATATGTAGCAGAGTGCTGCCTTTTCTGGCCTGAGTGGGAGAGGATTTATTTAACCCTGTAGATTTGATGCTCTGGGGTACAGGGGGATACTGGGGGAACACCCTGTCAGAGGCAAAGGGGAGAGAAGATTGAGGGAAAGATCTCTGTGAGGGGGGACCTAGAGGAGGGCAACTTTTAGGATGTAAATAAATAAAATATTAATTTTTAAAGATAACTTAAAACAGTGTTCTCTCGATGAGTACAGTTAAAATTATTTCCATTACATTATTTTTATTATTCTGCTTCCAGAGAGTGATTTGAAGCATCTGTGTTAAAACATACATATATTATATGAAATAGATAGATATAGATAGATAGATAGATAGATAGATAGATAGATAGATAGATAGATATGCCATTGATATTTGGAGAAAATTGTAACATGGAAATGATTGTTCTTAAGCTGTTCCAGAAAATTTTTATTAAAATGTAGATTCTTTCCTAGAGAAATATATGGGCATGTGTGTACTGTTTTACATTAAAGTATAAAAAATCATAAGTTAATTTGATTTTTAAAAAAACAGTCTTACAAAAATTACCTCTTGAAGAAAGTAAATGGACTATGCCAAGACTAGCAATGGCCAATTAAACTGTAAAGGGACCAAAAATAGAAGAAAATGGGAAAGGAAGGGGAGGTGTGACGCTCAAGTTCAGACAGGTCCTAGCTCCCCAGGCAGAGCTTCCCATGCCAGGTCACTAAACAGCCTCAGTGCTTTGCTCGGGCCTCCAGCTTTTCATGAGAAAACTCAGGTTCAGCACTGTATTCAAAACACCCCAGTGCATAAGTTTTAGCAGATCATTTTTAAATGTTTTCAATACTGTGCCAAAGGATAAAAACCAAGCAAACAAAATATAATTGGAATTGTGGACTAATGACAAAAACTCATAATTACTCTATAATATTGTAAGGATGTTTATACTAATCTGATAATTCTCAGAAGACAAAGCTGATATTTTCTCTTAGAAAATTCAAAGGCTAAGATATTATGCTATTTCCATTTTTTTATTAGATGTTTTCTTATTTACAATATCTCCTTTCCCAGGTTCCCCTCAAAAAAAAAAGATAAAATAAAATAAGAAAAGAAAACTAAAACTAAAACAACCCCCTGTTCTCTCCCCACCCCCCCACCCCCGCTCACCATCCTACCCCCTCCTGCTTACTGGCCATTTTGAGTACAAAAACTCCAGGTACATATGTGGAAGAGGATAAGACTTCCCTATAAAAGCAATTTTGCTTCTGCTTAAATATATGGAAATATACATCATTAAATCCATAACTTCACATAGAAGACCATATTGATCTAAAAATTGCTGTACTGGCTACAAAGCAGTGCTTTTAACCTTTAAAAGGTCTAAGTGTAGCTATTGGGGCAAATGTGTTCTTGAACAGACTCTCTGCTGGTTGATCAACCAAGATTGCACTGACTGCAAATATAACCTCTCAGATGATTCTATGAATTGAACCATGAAATGGAGTAATCCAGAAATGTCCACTAGAGTGATAAAGAGCACCTTCAATAAAATAATCATTCTGTTTTTATCAACAGCTAACTCTAAAGGTTTTAGTCAGCTTGGTTTGAGGCAAATTACCAACTATTCTTAACATGACAACATTTCTCAGATTTTCCATTTCCTTTCCAACTCTGGGGAATGCTTGATGGTGTAGCGCAAAATGTCTGAGGTACCCATAAAGTCTGTGGGTAAAGAGCCTCAAACCTACTGAACTGAAAGTTCATTGACTTACATAAATACCAAATAAGCAAACAACTTAACTTCTTTTTTATTAAACCAGTGTATGTGTCTCTGGCCCTAAAATGTATTGGGACATCAGAAAATTCTAAAATCATAACCCTCCACAAGCTAGCTATGTTTGCTTTCATGTTGTGTTGTACGCTTACCTGGTTGCCAAGCATTCAGATGTATTTTACTGGCCTTCTGAGAGATTCTAAAAGATTTTCATCGAGGCTTTGAGTAATCATGTTTTTGTTTGTGCATGTGTGTATGCCTGTGTCTCTGTATGTGTGTCTGTCTGTCCATCTATCTCTCTCTGGGTCTGTGTGTCTCTTCTCTCTGCTTTTCTGGACAGATCTATGTGTCTGTGTTTGTGTCTGTGTGTCTGTCTGTCTGTGAATCTGTGTGTCTGTGTTTGTGTGTATGTGTGTATACCATCAGTCTATGTGTGTGTGTCTGTCTGTCTGTCTGTGTATCTCTGAGTGTTTATCTGCTATTTATGTCACCTCTCTGTGTGTGTAGTGTGTGCATGTTCATGTGTCTTTCTGTGTCTGTATGCCTGTCTGTGTCTGGCATCTGAATGTGTCTGGCTATCTATCTATCTGTATATCTGTCTATGTCTTTGTGTCTTTGGCAGTCTGTCTATCTGTATTTACTGGCATTTGAGCATGCTAAGCAATACAGTAATATTTTTAATTAAGGTATAATCTCAGTCTCTGGATTAAATATTGTCTGTGTATACATGTTTTACTTAAAAAGTCAGCTCTGTTCCAGTGAATCTAAATCCTAATTCATACATGGACCAGAACATCATTGAAGAGATATTTTGTGATGGAAATATTTCTTTCTAATCGTAGGCTCTATCCTCAATAGAGACCATCACCTACCAAGAAGAAAAATAGCCAAGGAATGTGGACTTCTGGTCACTATTGTTTTCCAAAAATTAAGCAGAATTATCATATGACTCAGTATTCCCTCTACTGGACATGTATGCAAAGAAATAATAGAAATGCTTCCTTCGAGGATGCTTAGCACTACCCTTCACAAGGTTCCCAAACGGTAACAATCTCAATGTCTACCCCCTGATAAATAAAGCTGTGGTAAATCTCCTCTTTTGTAATAGCATAGATGGAACTAAACAACACTGGGATTACTCTATATGAATAGATAAAAAAATTGAGGAGAAGAACACTGGTTATCAGACACTGAGGAGGAAAAGTGAGAAAGACATGCTGGACGTTAGAGTGACTGTCCATTACAATAATGCACCATGTACTTTCAGAAGCTAGAAGAAAGGCTTTAGAAAGTTTTTACCATAAAGAAATGCTGAAGAGATACATTTGGTCAAGCCAACTTAAACATACAATGCATTTGCATCTCCAAATACCGTGTTATACCATGATTCTGAATGTGTGTGTGTTCTATGTAACAGGAAATATTTTACTTCATTAAATAAATAACACAATGTTAATGAAGTAGATTTTTAAAAAGCAAATCTGTGGAAAGGAATCTCTGGACAAGGATAAACCTTCCCCTGTTAGCCATTTTTTATCTGACTAAAAACTACCATTAGTCAGAGTCCAGCTCTATTCCCATAAAAGACCTGAGAACATTTAGAGCAATTCTAAGTGAGAACAAGGGTGAACAACAATGACAGTATTTAATTTCTTACTCACTTAGCAAGATAGGAACTCCAAATACATTGAAATTGGTTTTCAAAAATAATAAGAAATCCACTGTTTATATTTTTCTTGAATCCCTGAGATTTCTGAGAAAGATTTGTGTACATAGCAATGAACTTATTGTCAATCATAATAAGTCTACCAATGTTAATACATACCACGTTTTAACATTTGCAGCATTTTGATGTATTATGCACACTAGCAGTAGGATGCTATGGTACTGGCATTGCTACAAAACGTAAAGCATTTCTTATTTCAGGACAACCATGGAGCAGGGTGATAAAAGAAAAATGAGAATTCAAGTTAACCAACAGCAAGAAGCAGCTATTCACCAAAAAGAAGGTAAAAATAATGAATTAAGAGATTTTTATCTAAAAGAAATAAGGAAAAGGCAAGTGTATTTTCAAATCTCAGAATTTCTACACCATCCAAAAATCAACTGAGAGAAACCTGTTATCTTAGATGCAAAACTGACAAGTCTTCTAGGGTGAATACTATTCTCCCAACAGAATCAGCAGTCTTGAAACCCTTGACAGTACCAATGGACTGAGTTCAATGCATTCAGGTATTCTGATCTAAGTGGGGAGATGGGGTGCCTCACATGCACACACAGAGCCCCACGTGAGCCTAAAGCACCATCTGCATAAGAGGCGAGAGATGGTTGTCAAAAACAAATGCAGTTTTCCAATGCTCAGGACTGTACTCAGTCTGGAAAGCATAGATTTAGCTCACAGCTCAACATCCTGAGATTAGCAGATATCACTTTTAATATGACATTTTCAAATTTAATGTAAATATATCCGTTTCAATGAAGCAATTTTATTCATCTAGTGAGTATTCACCAGTATCTTAATATTTGCCAACATTGTTCTTGGTTACAGATGCACATGTGCACACACACAGACACACACACACACACAGACACACGCACACATACACACACGCACGCACACATACACACACGCACACACACAGACACACGCACACACACACAGACACACGCACACATACAGACACGCACACACACACAGA
>NW_022196909.1:961657-974089 GCF_008632895.1 Mastomys coucha | reverse complement strand
CGCACACACACACAGACACACGCACACATACAGACACGCACACACACACAGACACACGCACACACACACAGACACACGCACACACACACACGGTACAAGGTGGTGGAGAGAGACTTCAGGTAGGCACACACATAGTGATAACTCACTCTATGGACAAAGGTAAAAAGGTTTGATAGGAACATGTCTGAAGAGTTATGTATTAGGTAAAGTGCTGGATTACAGAGAAATTTCTTTTATAGGAGTGTAGACAGAAATGGAAATCTACATAAGAAAACATGGGAGTATCAAGGGAACAGGCCCCGATTCTGGGTGTGTCTGCTATGACTGAAACACGAGAGAAAAGTCAGCATGGCCTCAACTTAAAAACACAAGGGAAAGGACATAGAAGAGTTGGGAATATGCCAGGGGACAAACGAAAAGCTATAGAGTGCTCCTGACCCTTTCAATAAGTGGAGTGAAAGCTTTTGGAAGATCTTGGAATGAGGAATTGTCCAGTGTGACTTTTATATTAAAGCATCCATCAGGCTGCTGTGAAGGTAATGGGCTGCAGGGGACAAAAGTAAAACAGGCAGGTCAGTTACAGTCTACTTCAGTAATTAAAGAAAGAGACGTCAGTCGCTTGGAATGGTGGTGGGGAAGCACTCGCACTGCCTGTGGACAGAACAAATAAACTGATGATGGATGGGATGTGAGAATGGGAAGCAAGGCAGCCAGTGATGACTCCAAAGCTCTGAAGGAGGCATTGCTACCTCAACCGGACTGACCCCTGCCTGATTCAGGGCAGACTGCAGTAGAATTCGTGGAAGAGTTTTGTAACTCATTTTGAATGCTAGTTTGATATTTTAATTATAGACTTAACGAAAAAACAGATAATCATATAATTGAGTCTAAAATTCATTGATCTAATACATTACAATTTGTGGCACATGATGTGTCATTTGGAATCATAAGACTGAATAAGAATTGTGAATTGATTGTTGATTGGTTTATAACAGAGGATTCAAAGACTGGAGACTATAGCATTCTACTATCTATAATGAGAAATCATAGGAAAGACTAAATATAAATCAAAAACAAGAAAAGAGTTATCAATGGAGCACCCTCCAAAGTGTGAGAAGAACAAAAAGACACTGGTTCAGAAAAACAACAGGAGCCATTGTGTAGGACATGGGGAATGATTGTCTATGCCAATGCCTGCTGATTGATAGGCAGAGCACTGACTGGTCCCCATGCCAATGCCTGCTGAGATGCGGAGCACTGACTGGTCCCCAGTGAGCACCAATATACAGCTATTGGACTTGGTAACTGAGCAGAAGTCAGGTGCTACAAAGACGACTAGTTTGGAATAATAGGAAAATTGAAACCTTATGTGAAATATGTGAGATAAGCGATGTATAAGGCAATATTGTTGTTTAGACATGTTGTTTAGAGTTTAACTAGGGAAACTGTAAAGAAAAAGGCTTCAGTTGCCTGGGAGGTGAACCAGTACAACAACATTAGACATGCCAAAGTGGACAGGGGAAATACCACAAGTCCTCAACTCTACACAAAGAACTATTGAGAAATGCTGAGTTTGGGAGAAATCATCTCCAGGAAATAGCACACCAATAGGTTATCCAATATCAACTAGTCAGTCTTGAAAACATATGTACAAGTACATTATTCAAACTGAAGAGGTTATATTATAAATGTGTGTGTGTGTTTGTGTGTGTGTGTGTGTGTGTGTGTATTTAACATTTGTCAGAACAAAGCAGAGGAGGGGAATGCAAAAGAATTCTTAAAGACTAAAAAAGAATCTTTAACCAAACACATAGTCTGTGAGAAAGTCATACACTGAGGAAACTGAGGACTGTAAACTATCACTGAGGAAACATGCATAGAAACTGAGGACTGTAAAATATTACTGAGAAAAATTAAAGCACTATTTAATGGAGAAAATGTCCCAGGAGCATGAATTTTATGATTCAATATTCAAAAGACATCGCTTCTACACTAGCATGTGTGCTGTTGAGGCAAGCCTTCTTCCCTAATTCTAATTTAAAAATGCAAACTAAGGCCAGTCAGAATGCTAGTGAGTTCCCGTACATGAATGTGTAAATGTTTGTGTGTGTATATGGCTTGGAGAAAAAGCACAACAGTCTTAAAAGAAAATTATTCAGAAACTCATTTAGAGACTCAAACTTAACAAAGAAATGAAACTAAACATCAACAGCACATATAATGAAGTTGTTTTAGCTGGTATCATGTATGACTGATCACAAGGACAGAGAAGCTAGCTGGTAAAATGGAATAAGGGTATGCAGTAAGAATATCACAGGCTGAGTTTGTTCAGATTTTGTGTAAAAGGTAGTACAATGAAATCTGTGCTAGTTATATTTCTAATAAACAAAGCTCATAGTAGCCATATTTTCTATCCATGACCTCCTAAGTTCCAGCATCAATAAGTTGTTTCTGGATATGTCATAGATCTATGTCTGAATGCTGTATTTCCAGTGGAACAAAACATCATGACATCAAAAAGGGTTAGGTTACTATACATAAAACATAAAGAGCACACTATGAGTAAAATCAATCTGCATTAAGAACTCCTGTTCATCAAGAGATACAATCAAGAGAGTGCCAAGAAATGCAGACTAAAAGATGAAAGACAGAGTTGGAAAGATTCCCAGTGCTCACATGTCAGCAAAACAAACAACGAACAAACAACATGGTCACCACGTTGGCAGACGTGAACTACCGAACAAGTACAAGCTTAATCAAAATGACAAGACTGTTCTCCAAGAAACACAGAATAAAACCCAATCTGACAAAAGGAAATAAGATCACAAGCAAAAGGAGCGGTGCAAGAGGTAGCACAATAGCTGACCTGGCACTGGTACAAAAATAGAAACAGGCCATTGAGTGCAACAAAAGACCCAGAAGTAAATCTGCACCACTGCAGTCATCTGATTTGAGACAAGGTACCAAAAATACACTGTGAAGAAATGATAGTTGGCACTGGCAGAGCTCGATATTGACACATAGGATCTTGAGACAACACCCTGGCTCCCAGTATAAATATCCACTTACGATGAGCCATAGGTCTTCATGTAAGACCCAGTTATCTGAAACCAGTAGAGAAAGCAAGAGAAGAAACAATCAGGTACTCGGGCATAGGCAATGATATTCTGAATAAGACTAATAGCCCAAGAAGGATCATCAAGCATTGACAAATGATGTGGCATTTGAAAAAACAAAAACAACAAACAAAAAGGACTTTTCACAGCAAAGAGAACAATCCCTAGAGTGAAGAGACAGCTTATTAAACAAAAGGTATCTGCCACATACCCATGCAACTTGAAATTAATATCCACAAAATATAAAGAATTCAAAAATATTAGACACCAAGTAACATATGATCCAGTTAACATAAGGGCTAATGAACCATACAGCCTTTTTTTTCCCCAGGAGATGAATTTCAAATTGCAATAAATTGGCTTTTCAAAGTCTAGTGTCTTAACCATGAGAGAAATGCAAATCAAATCCACTTTGAGATTCCATCTTACCCCACTCAAAATGGCAATCATGATGAAAACAGAACTCAGATGCTTCTGAGGATTCAGGGGAAAGGAAGGACTTAAATACTGCTGGCAGGGATGTAAAATCAGTGCAGGCACTAAGGAAATCAGGATGGAATTTCCTAAATATAGAAATGCTTCATCATCCAGTTTTACTGCTCCTAATTCTGCACCTGAAGGAAGCAAACCAACTTGCAAGGGACACCTGCAAACCTATGTCAACTACAGTGTTCTAAAATCAGCTGAGCAGTGGTGTCGGCAGAGGTATCCATCAATAGTCGGATGACTAACAAAAATGTCTGCTTTCTATTAATTAATGAGAAATAGCCAGACACAAATACATCTTCTCCCATATGTGAAATCTAGAAATTAATAAATATAAAGAGAGAAGTAAATAGGAAGGTGATTTACTAAGGAAGAGAATGGGTACCCAAAAGGGTGGAGACAAGGAAAAGATAACAGAGGCCAGTGAATAAAGATGCCTGTAGACAAGGTGCAATACACCTTAATTTGATCCCCAGAACTCACAGGATGAAAGGAGAAAACTGACTTGTGAAGGTTATCTTCTGACCTTCATACAAACTGTATCATGCACACATTCCCACACACATAAATATAAACTGGGATAAAATTTTAAAATAAAAAGTAATAGGAATTAATTTGTTAAAATATATACACATGTAATAAAAGTCATAGCAAAATAAATTAGTTCATACAATCAAAGGCTTTATGCTTTTAATATACAAAATACCTAAAAATTAGGAGAGACACAGATCAATTTAAAATAAGAAAGATGAAAAATGGGCACTCACAAAGCAAAAAATAAAAAGCATTTAGCCAAAGGCAAATTGAATTTATGAGATGGCATTTAATTAAGACAAATTAAAACAGTATGTTATCACTGCATTTAAGCTATAATAGCCCAGATGAAAGGGACAGAATCTGCTAAGCATGTTCCAGTGGAGTTGGGTACACTTCACGAACTGCTGAGCACTGTCCATTAAACCTAGCATATGCTTTCCCTGTGAGCAGCAGGTCCACTGCAGATGCTGTTGAAGAGTTAATAAATGGTGTGAAACAATTATCTGTGGTGATAATACTGAAGCCTAGAAGGCTGTGGCTCTGTGTGGCACAACCACTCACACTCCCCCAGAACCCCAGCCTCCTACACCTGTCATTAGGCACAAGTGTTTGCCACTCCACCCTGCACTAATCCTCCTCCTCCATGAGTAGTATTTGTGTTGGTTACATGCATGTCTCTATAACCAAACTATATGACAGAGAAAAAAAAAACAAAGGAGAAGTCATTTCCTTGGGCTCATAGCTTTAGTAATTTCAATTTCTCATGGCAAGGAAGGTGGACTGGGTCCATACACGTGGCAGGAGTGTGAAGTAGAAAACTGTTCACACCAAGGCGGACCAGAATACAATAAGGAGCTGCACACAAGAACCAGGCTACCAGGTTCAAGACCTATTTCCACACCCAGGTCACACCCCCTAAAGGCTCCAGAGTCTCTCAGAATAGCACTACAAGCTGGGAATCTAGTACCTGAAAATGAACCCATGGAAATATTTCAGATTCAAACCAAAACCCTATATATTTCTGCTCTATCAGCCATTCACTTAAGCCACAGATGACTCCTTGACCCTGACAGATGATATCACCTGCTGTGGTTTCTCTGCTATCAGGATCAAGGTCAAAATCTTCTGTAAAGACAAAGGCAATATGACCTGGACCCAAAGGTCCCCACAGTCTACTCTTCAATGAAATCAATCTTCTAGTTGCTGCCAAAGCTCTGTGTCCTCATGTATGATCGTCCCAAAGCTCTGTGTCCTCGTGTACATCCCAAACCTCTGTGTCCTCGTGAATGATCGTCCCAAACCTCTGTGTCCTCGTGTATGATCATCCCAAACCTCTGTGTCCTCGTGTATGAACGTCCCAAACCTCTGTGTCCTCGTGTATGATCATCCCAAACCTCTGTGTCCTCGTGTATGATCATCCCAAACCTCTGTGTCCTCGTGAATGATCGTCCCAAACCTCTGTGTCCTCGTGAATGATTGTCCCAAACCTCTGTGTCCTCATGTATGATCATCCCAAACCTCTGTGTCCTCGTGAATGATCGTCCCAAACCTCTGTGTCCTCGTGAATGATTGTCCCAAGGCTACTGACAACAGTGCTTACCCTGCTCATAGCCTACTGCTACTTCTGTTCCACAAAGGTGGAACAGAAGCCCCAGTTTTGGACCCTTCCATGAGTTTTGGTTGTGACTCCTCCATGAGTCTTAAATTACCTCTGAAGCATTCACACAGGTAAGTCGCCTTATTTCCCAATGTCCAACAGAACATGAAAGTGACTCTAGGTTTTGTGATCTTTTCTTATTTTGGGTCATTTTAAAGGTGAGAGAAGATTTAATTTAATTTCAGTCTCAAAATTACTTCCGTATTTTTTTAACCCATTTAGTTCAGGCTCCTTATTAATAATATCAGGAGAGTGGCATACAGTTTCTTAGACTCTACATTCATTGCCACAATTTCTCGTAAGTATTGCTATCTGATAGGAGAATTATGTGAAATAGAAGAGAAAGATATCTCCAGATGTTTTCTACACCAGGACAGACCCTAAAGCAGAGAGGCTCTTAATTAGACCACTTCCATGGCCATCATTATATCAATACCATCAATACAAAAATATAACCTACCAAAATAAGAAGTACAAAGAAATAACCACACATCAAACACTGTGGTACCTCCCTCTGAGAACAGAGAGTTTGTCACAGGGTATGCAGTTTATAAAAGCACCACGCATTAAGGGATAGGTGATAAGTTAAGAATAAATGGAAATTTCATTTTCCCTCTTGTCCTATTTTACAGTACTGAGGTATAAGAGAGGGGTAGATGATAGTAAAAGAGTCTAAATCCTGCTTTGAATTCCTCCTGTCCTCAGTGACAGCTAATGCTTCTGAGCTCCAAATTTGCAGCCATGAGCTCAGGGTGGTTAGGCCCCATGATTATCTGAGGTAATATGGTGTGATGGATTTCCCTTGCTTTTAGTGGCTTCCCTTTGATTTCACTTGGAAAGCATTAATTAATTATGCATTAGAGTTGCCACATAAGAGAAAGATTTTCCCCAAAATTTTCAGAGACATAGAAAGGTTAAGTCACCTTATCAAGCTCACACAGCAAGTTATTAACAAGGCCAGACACAAGCTCCTTGAATATTCACCAGTGAAATATTTAATATTAAGAGCAAGTTTTTCCAAAGTCCTGTGTAAGGAACACTGTGTTTTGCACAGAGAATGATGAATGAGAATGGTCTGGAAAAAAACAGTGAAGTGACTCTCTGTTGGTTCTGGCTAAAAGAAAATTCTTACAAATGCTCCTTACAAATGGTGCTTCCATCCACATTCAGCAGAAAATTTGAAAACGTTTCACAAATCCTGAGGTTATGACATCCCACAGTATTATAAAATACTCTACAGTCAAAAGAGCACTTAGCTGTGCTTGGAGTCAAAAGATCTGGGTTTGAGTACTGACTCCAATTATCACCTGGGTGACCTTGGGCAATCGCTTACACTCGGAGCCATTTCCTTATCTATAAAAAGTCAGAACAATAAGACAATAACTGCCAAGGTCACTGTGAGTGTCAAAAGGAGTAAGGAAGTAGAAACTAGGCAGATCACAAATTGCTACATAAATAAAAGGCGTTATAAGAGGAAAGGAACGCAAAAATATTCTTTCAGTCAGAAAATGGTAAGTGTAATGTCACTAAAGATTTCTACTGAGGTATAAAGCAGAAACAGTTCTACCAAATAGACATGGATGACGGAGATATAAAGTGGGAAGGCTGTGGCCTCTGAACTGCATTTGAACCCTGTACCCTTTCTGGTTTGAACAGATTTCCTCAACATATCTCCCTGACCCTGCCTCATGTACCTAGTTGTCAGGCAGGCTAATGCAATAAATCCTGAGGGGTGTGCTGAACTCATTTGACCATGGCTTTCAGCTCCAGGCTAAAAACCTTGTGGAACAAGCACTCTGGCCTTGTAGAGCCATGTGGGGTCATTATCACCCACTCCGAGCAGGCCAGACCACATTCGGGTTTTATTGTAAGCAATACTTTTGATATATTTTTCATGTGTGCTACATTAAACATTGATGTGTGAATGTTGCCATACCCGGTACGTATTTTCATTAAATAAATAAATGAACACTGAAATTGGGTGGGAAAAGCACTATTTTAAATCAGACATCATATAGCAAAGGAAATAAACCAGTAATACTATATACTACACCTGAGGACTATAAGCCAGGCAAAACACAGAAAGGCTAGATGGTAGGAGAGGAGCTAATACGCCTCTGACATGCACAGGATAAAAATGAATTTTACTTCTCTGTCCCTTCTGGAACCTACAAGACAATCAACACAATTCCTTCAATATGTATTTTATACAAAAAAGAAATTTCAACTGTAGGTGAATCACTGCCAAGGATGGAGCATAATCTATACAAGTGACTCACATGGTACCACAAGGGATACTATATTGTTGATCACATCCCTCAAATAGTTTCAAATGTACATTTAAGTTCATATTGAAAGGATAAATGTAGCAGATGCAACAAAACTTCAGAATTTGCCATGCTTGACCTTTGAAATAAGCCCAAGTCCTCATGTGGTGTCACTAAAATATATTAAGTGAATATTGTGTTTTTAAATGCTGTTAAGCATGAATAATTTTAAATAGCTTTTCTCTTAAAAGTAGAAGACATAAAAGTGACACTTTGAGGGGCTTTTCAACGGTCAAGCATAGAATTCTATCAAAGCTTGTAAGCTCAAGTGTAAACACAGTTCACTTTCGCTAATATAGCAAATTCATAGCTGAAACATTATGATTATTTTAAAAAGCAATAGCCAGGCAGTGGTGGCACACGCCTTTAATCCCAGCACTTGGAAGGCAGAGGCAGGCAGATTTCTGAGTTCAAGGCCAGACTGGTCTACAAAGTGAGTTCCAGGACAGCCAGGGCTGCAAAGAGAAACCCTGTCTTGAAAAATCAAAAAAAAAAAAAAAAAAAAAAAAAAAAAAAAAAAAAAAAAAAAAAAAAAAAAAAAAAAAAAAAAAGAAAAGAAAAGAAAAGAAAAAAAGGAAAAAGAAAACAGACTGTAGCATAATTTCTGATGTGATCAATTAAAACGTAACTCTGGTTTTAAGTTGCTGCAGAGTTGTGTGTACATAGAGGGAGATAGATAAAGTAGTAAAATGTGTGTGTGCATCGTACTAGAAAGAAGCAGTATTGACCGTAGATTCCCAACATAGCTTAAATAGTTTTGCCTCATGACTCACAGTTTGGAAAAATATACAAAAGAAATCCATTGAGTTGTCAATGGCAGAGGAAAAGAATAGTGGAGAAGTTGAAAATGAAGTCTTGTTCCTAGGGATACCTCATTAACCAAAGGAAGAGAGTTGGAGATAGACTGATGATTGATGCTATGATACAATTTTGAAGCAATTTTGGAATGAACCTGTTGGTTGGAGGCAATTTTGAGATGATGCAAATTCTGCTAGGATCTGATTGCAACTGTACAAAAAAAAAGTGTATAGAGCTGAAAACGGCCCTGGCATGTGAAGATTAGGATTGGGCACACATTTCACCATCTACTGAGTCTAAGACATAAGAAAAGTCATTTGATTCATAATGATAATGTCGTTTTTTGACACAAGAAGTCTAAGGTACCAACAGAACTATGAATGCACAGTCTTGGGAAGTCTAAGATAGAGTGTGTAGAGCTTCAGTGAGTACAATGCACAGTCTTGGGAAGTTTAAGATAGAGCGTGCAGAGCTTCAGTGAGTACAATGCACAGTCTTGGGAAGTCTAAGAAAGAGCGTGCAGAGCTTCAGTGAGTACAATGCACAGTCTTGGGAAGTCTAAGAGCGTGCACAGCTTCAGTGAGTACAATGCAGTCTTGGGAAGTCTAAGATTGAGCGTGAGGAGCCTCAGTGAGTACAATGCAGTCTTGGGAAGTCTAAGATAGAGAGTGCAGAGCTTCAGTGAGTACAATGCAGTCTTGGGAAGTCTAAGAGCGTGAGGAGCTTCAGTGAGTACAATGTACAGTCTTGGGAAGTCTAAGAACGTGCGGAGCTTCAGTGAGTACTGAGACCCTTATAAGTTCTTGTCAGAATGAAGGTTCTGATTAAGTAAGTGTCGGTAAGACTACCAATTTATTTCTCTCCAGTTTTCAGATGGTAACAGTGGTGTTGGCTCAAAAGCAATTATTTTGAATAGCAAGGGTCCAGTCTACGTTAGGACAGAAATTCTCACATTTGAAGAAATAAGACTGATCCAGATAATCAAAACATAACGGATCTTCATTTTGTGGCTTCCCGTCTGTTCAACTGCCACTGTGGTGATTTGGTAAAAATTAAAGTTTTTACTCAATCATGAAGATTTTTCTGTTAGAATAACAGAAAATTCGATAGAAGCTAAGATGTAACCTCATAAATGTTCACAGCATCTAAGTGGCCTGCCAACCAGAGGCCATGGTAATGGATATATTAACATATGTTCCTGGAGGAGACAGGCCCAGACTCTGGTTTGCCATCAGCTCCCTCTGTGACCACTTGACACTTTTACAGATCACCTAGTCAAAGAATCAGTGTCTAAGATTTTTGTCTTTTACCCACAGGTCTTTTCACCTCTACTAAGTGATTTACCTACAATGCCTTCTGGTAGCTGTTTGGGCCTCTAACATTGGACAGGATGGTTGGGAACGAGATGGGAGTGGTTGAGGCTAAGTTTTGTGTTCTGCTACTATGCCTCACACAGGCCTTTACTAATAAGAGCTCCTCACTAGATCTGGATCTACTTACTCTCAGGTGTGAGCATCATATAAGCTCTTAACTCCAAAGCTACTGTCCCTGTCTGAAAAAGCTCAGTTATCTGAGTCTGTGCTTTTACTGTTGATCCACTGAATCAGCAATGTAATCTCCCACTGTACCTGGTGCCCTTTCGATACAAAGCTGGGAGATGAACTGCGGCCTAGAAGATGATAAGCCTGATTGTCACACCTACAAAATATGCATGTGTACTTCTGGTTTACATTCTCAACAGATGTAGATTCTTGTCTTCAGGCTTTGGGCATTGGTGTGAACATATATTAGGTCTCAACTGGCAGTGTACCAAGAATTAGAGAAGCTTACACAGCTCATTTTACTTACAGTCTATTCCATGCCTATGGTGGTGACTCAGGAAAGCCACACCTGACATCAAATAACACTAAGCAGTGCTTGCCAGTGGAAGGGCTTTTTTTGTACATATATATTGTGTCTACATTCCTTCTTGCCCCCAACATAAGTATAGGCCTTTAAACAGAATGTATCCATTCCTTACAATCTTGATTTTATGATATGCACCAAATACAGGCTGTCTCCTTTGTAACAAGGGTGTGCCATCTGAGCACGTTGGCATATGAATGCACTTCCGCTTTGAGAATCCAGTTCGGAACGGCAAATGGCTCTGCTCCTTGTAACATGATAACAAATCTAACTTTGTATCCAGTTTCATTTCTTTGTCTTTCCACTGCATAAACTTATTTATGTTGTATGTCACATATCTCCTGTCAGTCTTCTCATAACTTAAGTTGTTCTAATGGCCTTCATAAACACCCTCAGCACTGCAATCTGTTCCTCTTGGCACACATGCTGCCACCAACTTCTTTGGGTTCGTTCTGTTCAAAATCCTTGCTGGCACTGGCAGTGAAGAGATCATTGCTGCAGGGTTTGGTGGCTACCACCGTAGGAGCTGAGCTGTGTGCGGTGGGAACTACAGCAGGCTGCTCATCTGTCTCCAGTCTGATGATCATCAAATCTGATTACAGCCCGAATGACTTGTGAAAGTGCCATCTGAGCACGTTGGCATATGAGTGCACTTCCGCTTTGAGAATCCAGTTCACAACGGCAAAGGGACCTGGAGTAAGGCAAAGCCAAATGGCTCTGCTCCTTGTAACATGATGACAAATCTATTTTCCAGGCAGCAGGGCAGTGCTAATGCTGCTCTTGGACAGAGTACATGGAAAAACAATACTGACAATAGCTTCTATGTATGCTACTATCCATCAAGAACCACATGTAGCAAGTGCTTGGCCAGTGCAGGTGTCTGGGTAACACTATGAAACATACAACTAAAGAAACTACCGTACCTTTCCAGGGAAGTCCAGCACCACAACCAAACTTTCTTCCCATCATCTCTCAGTCTGGTTGATATAAACCAGATTGGGTAAACCCAGTCCTGGTCACCATGATGTAATTCTCTTGCGGATTACCTCATTGACCTATGCATCTCTTTTATTTTCAGTATATTCATCTGAAGTGTCTTCTCCTGAATATGATAGCACTTTCTCTCCTCCTTTACAACATGACAGCCTTGGAAGGGACGAAAGCATGAGTGGCCTCTTTGGGTGGTCACTTTTCTACTCTTGTACAACCGTTGGCTCACAACAGATGCTCACTGCACATAAAGCGGATTAAACTTGGGATCTATAGGAAATTAAATGAAATGGTTGAGGAAAGTAAGTTTCATTGCCTCCCTTATATTTATCAATAAACTGTGAAGGGTTATAGAGTTATAAAAGCCAACATTTCATCTGATCTTAATCCAAGCATCTTCCAATGATGAAAGAAAACCATCAAAGATGAAAACCTCAGTGACACAAGGTTCATGGCGGCAGAGCCAAGATATAGTCTGTATCTCATCATTTCCAACCGAATGCAGTCCTCACTGCATTGCTGCACTGATCTGTGCTGGATCCATCTGTCCTCACTGCCATGCTGCAACCCCTCTGTGCTGCATCCATCTGCCCTCACTGCCATGCTGCAACCCCTC
>NW_022196909.1:933943-961557 GCF_008632895.1 Mastomys coucha | reverse complement strand
TGTTGTCCTCACTGCCATGCTGCAACCCCTCTGTGTTGTCCTCACTGCCATGCTGCAACCCCTCTGTGCTGCCCTCACTGCCATGCTGCAACCCCTCTGTGCTGCATCCATCTATGATCTCATTAGACCACACTACACACAGTATTTTTGGATTGTTAGTTTAATGATGCACATTAACAATTTGATTTTTTTTCTGCAAGCAACTTCTCAGCATTTAGGGCTACGTTATAAGGCACAAATCATTCATAGCTTCACCTCTGAATTCCCAGGTAGGTACTCTAAGGCAATAGCCAAAGAAACTTAATCGTTCATCAATAAACAAAACCAGGACACCTTGAGAACAGGCAAGAGCAGGGCCACTCTGCCTGGCATTACTAAGCCTTTCGTGACAGGCTTGTAAATGAGATGATAGGAGATGTAACATGTGGGCCTATCACTTGTTCAGCCTTCAGCAATTACTAACAGAGCAGTTGTTATAGCACTGGTCACAGGAGTTCCAAGTCCTTTGCTTAATTCTTTCTTTCTTTTGGTGGAGCCCAGAATTTTACAAATAAGGCTAACTGGAGAATAAGACATGCGCAAGAGGAGAGGATCTTATTTGGAGCAAACAAGCTGTGAAGACTAAGCAAGCCTCTGTTTAAAACATGAATAACAAAGAAAGTGAGTTTATGTTGAAGCATATATCGCCTGCTAATTAGAAATCAAAAAGGAGTTTCTAAGCCCATGTAGGATCATTTAAAGTGTGATTTCTAGGAACTGGGAAAGAGCCTTGATGTGTTTTGGAAACTAGTATGCATCCAGGGTTGAGCAACCAGTGCTAGGGTCTGTGGTTCTCCATCCTAATCCCTCAAGACCAAATGATCTTTTTTCTTTTACCACCCCACATGCCTGGAGTCTGGAAGCTATCTCTTTCAGTAATAGAATCTCACTGAAGCATGCATAAGTGCAGAGAAATGGTTGATGTAGACACAAGGTGACATCCTCTAAGTAAGCATAACAATCTCATTGGAGAGGGAAAAGCAAAGAGAACAAGGACTGCTGAAGAGCCTTGTGCTTGTCATTCCCAGCTTGATGGCCACAGACCTCTTCCAAGAATCCCCTCTTCTTTTTCAATAATGTAGAAGCAGCATCAAATTCCATTTGTCTTTGTCCACATTGTAGTGACTAAAAAGGGGGAGGTGCTGTTTTCCCTGCCATCCATCTTTACTTCAACTCTGGCTTTGTTGCTTTTCTTCAAAGGTTATAGGAGAGATCACAGAACAAATTCTGTTGTAATCTTCCCCTTGCAGTGTGTTTCAACTTGGGTATGCACATTTAAGAATTTAGAAGAATAGTGATATTATATAGCCAACTTTTTTTAAAAAAATGTAGTCAGACAATGGTGGCACATGGCTTTAATCCCAGCACTCAGGAGGAAAAGGCAAGGAGATCTCTAAATATGAGACCAGCTTGATTTACAGAGTGAGTTCCAGGACAGACAGTGCTACACAGAGAAGTTGTATCTAAAAAAATGAAAAATAACTAATTGCACATATTGGTCTTACCTAAAAGTAGCTCTATTTCTGAATTTTAAATACCCATTTCAAAGAAAGTTTCTTTAAGAACCGGTAACATGACTCATCAGATAAAGGCAAATGTAAATTTTTGATGCAAGCCCAGAAACTTGAGTTCTATCTGTGCAACTCATATTATGGAATACAAAAAATAACTCCACAAAGTTGCCCTCTGATCTCCATGCATAAATGGTCATGTTAAATGGGCTGTGCACACACGTGCATGTGCGTGCATGCAAACACACACACAACATTCGAACATTAACTTTATAATAATGAAAAAATTAAATTAAGTGTGTATGTGTAGATGTATATGTATGTATGTGGTATATATACAAATATATATGTGATAGTTTGCACATGTGTTTGTGGTATATGAATAGATATGTGTGTAGTGTACGTATGCATGCACAGTGCAAGAGTTTTATATATGCATGTGTATGTGTGTGTGTTTGCATGTGTGTGTAATTTATAGTATGTATTTGTGAATGTGTGTGTGTGTGTGTGTGTGTGTGTGTGTGTGTACTCCAGGGAACCTCCTCATGAAAATTGAATAGCAAGGTAACATATTACCTGGTCATAAAAATGTAAGTCTGTATGAATCACTGTAAGCAAAATACTATGACCCAACCACTTTGATTCTCAAGTTCCATCTTTTTGAACATACAAAATAAAATACACTATGGGAAGGTGAAAATAACCTTACAAGAAAAGTATCATTCAATCAGTACAACCACAGAATGTGCAGAATTTAAACCTGTCACTAATAAAAATGAATTTGTAATTATCTTCTTCTCAATTGACTGTCTTCAGTTAAAATAGTTTTAGCATGAGTTTGTTGTAAAGTTTTTAATGCAGGATAGAAGGTAATGAGCTTAATATGACTATATTGAGTTCAGTTATTTATTAATGCTTCAAGAATTCAAAGCTTGCCTTGAAAGAGGGAAAACAAGTTGCTTCTGAGGTATTTCTCTCAGTTCAAGAAAATACTCCATTTAACTCAAAAGTAGAGAGAAAGCATATATCTATGATAGGCTATATGCCTTAAGTTTAGGTCAGAACCCAGATCTCTCTGGATGATTATACCCTGTCATATCCATGAGGGTTTCCAATGCATTGTGAATGTCTCCCAGCCTCTTCATCCCTCCCTCACAAGACCCTGCTCTTCCATCTATTTTATATGAGTTCATATAGATATCTCTAAGTAACTTGTGCTTCAAAATGTTAGTCATTAAAAAGTAGCCAGAAGCCAGAAAGGGTGCCCGTTCTTAAGACTGTACTTTATGTTAGCACAATGAAGAAATAAATGGACGCCAATAATTAAAATATAAGAATATAGGAAAGTGACAACAATGTAAGAAAGTAAGGTGGGAGATGAGAAGATGCCTACGGAGTATATAACTGAGTAGAAGACCCTTCCCCTTTTAAGTTACATATTTCATTGTTTTTTCAAGTAGAGGAATTTTGACAGTTTTCCTAATGAATAATATATACACACACATCCAGTCTCAGTATGTTTAATGTATATAACTCACTGCATTCAAACATAAAGCAGCTTCATTGCTTCATGTGAGCTACTAGGAATACCAATCACCTCCAAAATTTTCCTGTGTCACTTTGTGTATGTAACTTTGAATGTACCTCTGTGTGTGTATGTTTATGTAGGTGCATGTTTGTGTGTATTCAGAATAGAAAACACGAAATCTATTCTCCTCAAAAACATTTCAAGTGGAGGTCAAAAGAGATGGTTCAGTGGTTATGGGCACTTTCAGAGTTCCAGGGTTCAATTCCCAGAACCCATACAGTGACTCATAATGATCTGTAACTTCAGTTCTAGACAGCCCAGCACCTTCTTTTGGCTTCTGTAGATGCTGCACGCATATGATACCCAGACACACAAGGAGGCAAAACGCCCATATGCATGAAATAAAGCAATGTTTCAAGTGCACACCACCACATTGTTTTTAACTATAAGCACTGTTTATAAGCAGCTCTATAGCCCTTGCTCATCCTCCATATCTAAAACTGTAAACCAGTGTGGCTCAACTTCTCAGTTCCCTCTCTGTAACCTTCATTGACTCTTAAGGGGGTTTTCATTATTGTCTGCAACAGTTTAGATATGACCAACACACAGTAAGCTGTCTGTGCTAAAGTGCATAGCTATATAAGTTTGACCTTTTGTGCACAGCAGAGAAACGATGATAGTAGTTGGCATATCCATCACCCCAGTCAGCCTCTTGGTATCTCTCAGCCAGTGCTTTTTCAGACAACCTCCCAGTTCGGCTCTCATCTCTGCATCATTTTCCTTTTCTATGCTATTATAGGAAGAGAATTTTATGTTATATATTCTTTGGTGGGTGCATCTGGATTCTTAATCTAATAGAAAAAAATTAAAATTCATCTGTGTTGTTACCTAAATTAATTTATTGTTTTAATGCTGTGTGGTATTACATTATATGACTATCAAACCTTAGAGTTCCCTATATTAGCTATTACAAATTGTAATATCCTTTAACAAGAATGATTCAAGTCCAGAATTGCTTCAGAATGTTTTGATACATATAATGAGATATATTAGAAATAAGGCTCAAATTTAACCACAAGATTTATTCATGTTTCATAGAAGGCATATGCCTTCTATAGAAAGCTTGAAAGTTAATTTCACATACGATCCAAGCAGACCTATATTTGGACAGTAACCTGACACATGGAGCCAGCATCATTAGGCATCCTGTTTCCTTCTCACAACTACTTTCCAGACTAGAGAAGCAAAACTAACATGTCTGAAGTGTTATTGTGTCCACTTCCTTCACCCAAACAATATCCTGTATTCGGCATTTTGTCCTAAGTAGAAAACCTGTCTCAAAACACTTCTATCCACCCAGCTGTGTGACTGGCTGTCAGCACCACATCTCTGCAGGTTTAATGGAGATAATCCAATAAAGAGTATGCCTTAGAAAGTAGTGAGTAGCTTTGTAGTTCTACAGAATTAATGTGGGCTATAGAAAAATCTATCCCCTAAGCATTTGGCTAATTACATACTGTCAGAGAGGTTAGCATGCCCTTTGTTCTTGCAAAATCAGTTAGAATAAGCCATTAACTTTCTATTAGACCAGCATTAGTGAGTTCAGTGTGTTGGTTCTCTTCTGATAGAAAATTTATATGCAATAAATAATTTAACATTGAAATTTACATTACACAGAAATTTCCTGGTGGAATATCAGGGATTATTATCTGAAACAAATTACAGGAAAAATTATCTTTTATACAATAATCAGACAATAAAGGCCAGGTTTAGAAAATCATTCATTAGACCAGCAATCCATAAAATGACAATAGTCACAATTAATTCAAAAGAAAAAAATTCATAAATTTTTCCATTTAAACATTGACACAAAATTGTAAACTGCATTTGGAAAAAATCTGTATGGTTTTGTTTTTAAGAAAAGCTAACAAGATCAAAAACCATCATAGATTTTTATAGTTACTTTCTTAAAATTATTTATATACCTTCAGCAAAATTTTAATCCTTGCCTACAAATAGGATCAGTATTATAGCTTACTCTGGAGAGTTGGCATTATTACATACACCAGAAAAATGCATAATAGTATCTATGTAAGTGTATATTACCAGAGAAGTAAAACATATGCCTTTCTAAATTTGGAAATATTATGCTATATGCATTCATCTCAATATAATTCCTTTCCTAATAGAAATCCTAACAAAAATATCAGGTTCCATTTGGGACAAGATATAGTAATGAGGATAGATTCCCAGAAATGTTTTGTAATTTATGGCTATTACTTGAAAAAATTCAAAAATGTATGATTGCTACATTAAGCAATTAATAAAATATTATGAAATTAGGATAGTAAGAGAATGTAATTATTCAGTAATTATTTTCCTTTCCTTTAGTCAAGCATCACTCAAATGATATTCCTTTTTAAATAGCACAAATGTGACCTTCCTTTTGGGATTGAGAGGAGCTTCAAGCAAAACCACTCTGGGTATAAAAAGTGAGAAATATTTCTTCCACCCACACTACCATCTACGCCAAGGTTAACCAGATCAGGCAGAAAATTACATTCCAGGACAAAGAATTCACCCACAAAGCAACAAAGAAAAAGCAATGCATCGATGTCTTGTATCAGAAGGTAACATGTACCAGATATGTACCTGGAACACATAACCAGCACAGAGCCAAAGGATCATGGGTTCTGGACACATTTCCATATCTGTTAGTCACCGGCAGCATCACAGAGCAAAGAGATAGCAAAGCATAGGTTTACTTTTCCCTTCCCTTCCTCCAAAACTTTAATGACAGAAATAGTTAACTGCTCTGAGTGGAATAACAAAAGCATTATAAAACCCCATTGTTCACACTTTCTGCATCTTCAATCTCTGACATTACAAAGATACACGAAGCCTCTGTATGCTGCCAGTCCTGAACAATCCACTAACGATGAAGAGCCAGATGGGGTCAGACCTGCTTTAAGAGGAACACAAAGTGTAGTCTCTGGTTCTGACATGGAGAGAAAGGGACAGATGGAGAATGTCCAGCACTGTCGTCTTTATCCCAGGACATAATTACTATCTGCATGTTCCCTTGGACAACAGGACTGATGGAAATACCTTTGAAGTAGGACTGTCAATAATCACCTAAGGATATCAGATGTCAGCCAGATCTAACCAGATGAGTTCTCAAGTTGCAAGTGTGTAAATAGGACGGCAATCAGCATTTGATGGGACTTAGGGTTTCCTATAACCTTCCTAGTTTGTGAAATGGTGCCATTTCCCACACAATGCACTTGCAATGATGGCACAATCTATTAAAACTTACAAAGAGCCTAGACCAGTACCTGGGACATATACTATCATGTGAGTATACACATTCACAATATTGTTATCATCATTACCAGTTGTTTGTATATGATTCTACTGAATGATCCCCGATGCTCAAAAAGATAGTTTGAAAAGTAAGTTGAAAAAAAAAATTTTTTTTTTTTTTGGTTTTTCAAAACAGGGTTTCTTTGTGTAACCCTTGCTGTCCTGGAACTCACTCTGTAGACCAGGCTGGCCTCGAACTCAGAAATCTACCTGCCTCTGCCTCCCAAGTGCTGAATATTAAGTGAGAATTTTCTTGTTTTATGTGCATTTCCATTCCTAACAAAAGTCCTTCCTGATATTTTACAAATGTCTGTCATTTGATACAGTAGCTGCCATCTAATACACTAATATGTTTAACAGCGGACCAAGCAGAGCAGGTGCTGGACCTTTCTTGCATCCTCGCTGGCCCAAGGTCTCCTCATCCTCACAAACAGATGGGATTTTCCATATTTTGGTGATGACTGAAACCATAAAAGCTAAGGTTTAGATTTACCAGAACAATGCAACTTGGGGAGATGGAAGATGTTGAACCAGGATTCATACCCAAGTTAGGTTGCCTGAAAAGTATTCATTCCCAGTTGCTCACACCATCTTACCTCATCTATCACTGTCACTAGTTCACATTTCCCTTCATTCACCATTGATACATAGGTGGGGTCAAATGGATGCTTCTTAGAGAGCTTCCTATTCCTTCTCTTTTGAGGAGCCTGATCTGACAAGTAAGAAATAGCTAATTATGATGAGCTTTCAAAAGTCACTTACCGTTGGGCCCCATTTGGCCCAGGTTTGTGCCTTTGAAGACAAACCCGAGCCTGGCTTGAGTTTTGTAAACTGTCTCAGTCACTTCTGTACTGGAGTGACTCAGCCTGCCTTTACCTAGCTCCTGCTGACATAGAGTAACTTTGTTGGCTCTATCAGTCACCCCATAGCCTTTGTCAACTTCCCCTCCCCCTATGTCATCTCACCTCAGCGGAAAAACTCCACCTCCTATCTCAACTCAGCGGAAAAACTCCACCTCCTCCGAGTTCCGGAGTTCCTGAGAGCTGTGACACTCACCATCCCGCTCAGCCCTGAGAGGCTCAGTTGGACCAGGTTCTCTCTCTCATCTGGTTCTGCCACAGAGAGGCCAGCAACTTACAGTCCTGGATTGACACTAAGGGCACTCACTGCCCAGTCAGAAGATCTGACTTCGGTCCTTGAAGCAAGGAAGCAGGTTGTCCTCTGATTTCATTTGCACCATGCCCCACATATGCCCCACCACACCCAAAATGGATACATATCATTTAAAATGTCATTCTTATGCCCTAAATTCCACTCCAAGTTTTCAAGGAGAAATGGAGTTTTCCTGTATGTACTCTAATATAAATACCTACTCTTAATCCATTCAGAGTCTCTCATAGACACAGATGCAGTGTCTAGATATTGCCAAATATTATGCTGTGAATAAAGCCACCCATGTTGTGTATCAGTGGTCAAAAATTCTAGGAAATAAAAATGTATGCAATCACAAGGATTTAAACCCAGATTTAAAATATTAAAAAGGTGATGTGACTAAGATTCACTTGGGAAGATGAGAGATATCAAGTAGGATACTTCAGAAGGACATGTTACAGGTTACAAAGACAAACTTTAGCTTCAATCAGTTCAACCAACATTGTCTAACTACCAACCAGGCTCAGGGTTATGAATGGACTGAACAGAGTGCCCAGGCAGCACCTGCTCATAGCTGCGCCCAAATCCACCACACTGTCTCAGGGGAGGCCTCTTCCAGATGTCCAGTGCCTGTGATCTTAATTTGCTGAATTTTCATTTCTCCCCTTTCAGAATTACTTGGAAGACAGGAATTGGACTTCAAAATCTGAGAAAAAAAAGACACAAAGGAGGAAATAATATCCACACAGCCATGAGGTCAGAGGTCTAGTTATCTCTAACTTCAAACTGTTCAAACTCTGCTTGGACAAAACAAAATGTTCCTCTGACACCAAACCTTAGCAGTCAGAAAGCATTTCACCACCACAGCTGTCAAAGCTGTTTCTGGAGTTCCTTTGCAGTTTTGTTACTGTGTGGGGATTTTAACATTTAGGAACCTTAGGGTTGCTTTTTCCTCACACCTTCTTATGGGTTCACACCTTGTTCTGCTACTGCTTATGTGTGTGTCCTCTGAAATTTTTCAAATTCTTTAGGCCTAAAAATTAGGAGAAATTAATGATGCCAATATCCTTATGCTTATTGTGAAGAAAACACACACACACACACACACACACACATACTTCTTGTCTTGCACACCTCTTCCAGACACTGTTGTCTATTCCAGCCCTACCTCTCAATCAAGCCCTACCTCTCAAGGATTACCCTGTGAGCCTGTAGAGCATTGGCAGTAAGAACCTTCTAACTTTACAGAAAGTCTGTTTCTGGGATCATAGCTGCTCACCAGTCTAACTGAACTGGGGCTACTTTCAGATGTTCCATTTCTACATCAACACTGGGTTGTCTCAAGACTGAACCCCAAGCACCGTGCAGCTAGTCTATACTCAAACAAGTTGCTATTACAGCACCTAGGTATGCCTGAGCTCCCTGGCAAAACCACAAGCATGAGGTTCTTCTCCAAGAACTAATACTACCCTAGATATGTTCACTGAGAAAAGCAACTAAGGTGGCACACAAGACTGAATTAAAAGTTGACAATTACCAACCAAAGAGTATGCATGGAGGGACACATGGTTCCAGCTGCATATATAGCAGAGGATAGCCTTATCTGGCATCAATGGGAGAGGAGGCCCTTGGTCCTGTGAAGGCTTGATGCCTCAGCATAAGGGAATGCTAAGGTAGTGAGGTGGGAGTGGGGGTGGGTGGGGGAGCACCCTCATAGAAACAGAGGGAGGGGGATGAGACAGGGGGGTTGTGGAGGTGTAACCGGGAAAGGGGATAACATTTGAAATGGAAATAAATAAAATATCCAATAAAAAATGACAATTACAAATATGTTTAAGGACCTCAAAAACCAAGTAGATAAATGCTGAAATGTAGTCTACAAAAATACAAAATATCAGTTAAGTTAGTTGATTAAAACAATCCAAAATATGAAAATAAACTTTATAAAGTGATAGAATTTTGGGAGAAAAGCCAAACTGAAATAAAAGATGAAAAAACAGTTTAAGAAGTCAAAATAGATCAATAATAATCCTCAACAACAGAGAGGTTTGGTTGAAAAGAGAATACAAGGTTTGAAGACAAGGAAGAAAAGTTAGATCACTGAGATAAAGAAAATGTTAAGTCTAAAATGTCCAAAATCTGAGCATACAAGAACTCTGAAGAATACCAGAAAAAGACAGAATAAAATATAAAACTTCCTAATCTAATTAGAGATGCCTATTAAGGTGCCAGAGGCATATAAAATAGCAAGCAATATAGGAAAACAAACATGACACATTATATAATCATCAAAAAAATAAAGAACAGAGAAAAGATCGTAAAAGTAATAGGGGAGAAAGACTGGGTCACACCCAAAGGAAGCCGCATCAGACTAGCCTCTGAGTTACGAAGGGAGACACGAAAGGCAGAGGGGGTTAAGCTGATTAAGTCCACAGGTTGTAAAAGACTGCTGTTGCCAGTCCAGACTACTATACCCAGAATGTAATTAAAGATTAAGAAAGGTTTTCCACAATGAAGACAGATCTGAGGAATTTATGACCACTAACCAAGCCCTACAGAGGACACTAGAAAGAATACATAGGTCTGAAGAGAGTTAAGTATGCAAAAAGGCACAGGAAATAAAATCCTAATTCTAGTTCAGTTATTCAAAGAAGTCAAAAGAAGACAGAAATAGCAAAATGATGGAGTTAGTAAACATTGTATCATTTGGGATTCTCTAGAGGAATAGAACTGATAAGGATATATATATATATATATATGATATGTAGATAGATAATATAATATTTCTACATGAGAGAAATGATGTATATTAATCATGCATACATAAATATTTTATATATACACACACATATATGTATATACATGTATACATAGAGAGAGAGAGAGAAGGAAGGAAATTATTAGAATAACTTACAAGCTGTGATCTAGCTGGTCCAATAATGGCTGTCTACCAATGGAAAATCCAAGAATATGCTAGTTGTTCAGTCCATGAGGCTATCTCACCCAGTCTTCAGTATATATCGGAAATCCAAATAAGTAGGCTCTAGTGCCAGTGAAGGAATGGATTTGCCACCCAGAGTGATGGACAAAGAGCTAAGCTTGCTTCTTTGATGTCCTTTACATAGGCTGCTGCCAGAAGGTGTGACCTAGAGTAAAGGTATGGTCTTCCCAATGAAAAAGGCTGAGATTAAGGTAGGTCTCCCCAGTTCACACGATTTAAGAACATCCCTCACAGATGTACCCAAAGGCTTGGATTTTAGTTCATTACACATGTGGTCAAGTTAACAACCAAGAATAGCCATGAAGGTATTCGATAAATAATTACAGGTAATAGTAATAAATTCAGTTCCTCAAAAGCAGCACAGAATAAGAAGCTGGATTAAGAAACAGATTGGTTTAAAGAGAGAAATATTAGAGTTGAATTATATCATATATCAAATGGACCTCATAGAAATCTACATGTGCAAAATTCTACCAACACCAAATAATACACATTCTTCTGAGCAACTCATGAAACACTCTCTAAAATGAAACACATATTAAGAAAGAAAGCATGTCTCAACAAATACAGGAAAATTGAAATAACATCCCGTATTCTATATAATGACAATAACAAAAACTTGATTGTGGGTAGGAATAGAAACTGCAGAAGGCACACAGGTCTTGAATAATATACTACTCTATACACGCAACAAAAAACACACTAACTGTGTAATACACTACAAAATTATAATTACATCAAGGAAGAAATTAAGAACTAAATTTAAAAGTTCCAAAAATTGAATGAAAAGTAAAATATATGGAAAACAGTTTCACAGTACTGTGTTCATGTAAAAAATTTGAGAGATTAATAGTTTCATGGTTCACCTAGAAGCCTTGGAAAAAGGAAAAAATATGCACACATACATCCCCCAAAAAAGACAGAAAGAGATAATAAAAACTAGGGCGAACCAGGAATCTTCATCACAGAGGACTAACTCTCATAGTTCTAAAAATACTATGCAGGCTTCAAAGGTAGAAACATACTTCAAGTTGCAAGAGGGAAAACATGATCAGTTTCCTTACCCAGCTGTGATACCTATAAATCACAACATGCCACAATATCCTCTAGGATAAAATAGTAACACTTATATCTTGAGAAATAGTCAACAGTTATCTAATTGAATGCAAGGCCTACTCAACACAACATAACATGACATAACATGACATAACAGGACATAACAGGACATATAACAGGACATAACAGGACATAACAGGACATAACAGGACATAACATGACATAACATGACATAACATGAAGGAGGAAGGACTATTACTAGTTTCCAAAACCAATAAAAGTCTCAACTGCATTTTAAATACTTATTTTTATACCAAGAGATAAGTGTAGCTCCTCCCCCAATCAAGAGAGCTCCTTTGCAGCATAAATTCATGACTGCTCAAAATGCAGAGAAACAGCTGACAATGGGGTGCCAGCTGCAGTTGATACATAAACAACATAACTTCAGAAGGCCTAGAGAACATCACAGCAGAGGAGAGGGTCCACGAGTTATGAGGCAAAGGACCAGGGAGTCTGCTACAAGATAGTCTTTTCTGTGAGGGCATGGAGTTGAACCCATGAAATCTTAACAATAGTTTCACCTAAATAAGACTTGCATGAATAACACCAACTGACATGCTGGTGTTGATGAGGGAAATCTCACCTGGATAATGAGCTACAGACAATTAATTGCTGGTAAGAAAGGGTTAATCAATCTTCTTTAAGGACAAGCCCCTTGATAGGTAATCCAATCCCAAGTGGTCAGACATTATAACTAAAGAAGAGCTTGTTTGAGAGGTATTGAATGGGGAAAGTATAAGAAGGAAATGATGTAAATACAGTACTCGTGTGTGAAGAGCTGTTCTTCAGTTCATTGCCAGGCTTTCTGTGATGCATTGAACTTGGATATGTGTTGTTAGGATTGAAGCAGGATGCTTTGCCCTTTGTGCACATGAAGGAAAGATCAATCCTAGCTAGAATGTCTATTTCTCAAAATATGTACTTTCTATGTCATGAAGAGCATAAATATTTTTTCCTATTTTATTACACTAGCTTTGATTTTGATGATCTTTTCTCATCGACTGGTTTATGATGGTTTGTTCTTTTTTTTTCCAATATGCCCAGGTGCACCATTGAGCTATTTGTTTGAATTTGAATTTTTGTATTTTTATAACTTTATTTTTCAAGCTCACACAATTATTCAGTATATTATGAGTGACAGTGTACTACAACACTTGCATTTATTCATACTGTAGAGATGAACCTCTGCTGTCACCAACTCCTCCTCACTCACCACTTGAACCCTACCTCAGCTCCTACAAACATCTGCTTTATTTTCTGTTTCTTTAAATGCAATTCATTCAGATCACACATTTAGGTAAGATTAGCCAAAAATTTGTCTTTCTGTGTTCTCTTAACGTACTCCAAGATCATCTATGTTATATCAAGTAATAAAATTCTTTCTTTTAAGGCAAAAATATCTCATTACATACATACACTGTATCTGTGTATTTGGTCAGGGATATGCTCAAGTTAATTCCATATAATCATTAGTGATACCACAACAAGCATGAGAATACACTGATGATAACGGCACTCAAAATTTTTTCCATGAAGATGACACTGAGACTTCTGTAAATATCTACCAGGGATACCTATATATTTATTTCACTTTAGTTAATTTCTACATATTATAATGTAATTTAATTCTGCAATGTCCAATGGAATTTCTCTAATATCACATATCTAAGACTGTCCCCGCCCCAGTCTGTATCCTTGGCACATTCACTGAGAATCATTTTAATTGTTGTTCTTTTGTGTTGTGTTGTTGTTTTGTGTTTGCATCTGAACTTTCTACTGTATGTAATAATATATATGCCTTTTAAAAAATTTACTAGTGTTATGCTGTTTTGATTAGTGTAGTACTAGAGAATATTTAAAATATGTAATGCGATGCCTCTAGCTGTAGTTTTGTGCTTGACTGCTTTGAATATTTTCAATTTTGTTTTTATTCCACATAAGTATTACAGCTTTTCTTCTAATCTGTGAAAAAATGTCATGCCGTTTTGGTTAGGATTGAACTGAATTTGCTGATTCCTTTGCACTGCTTAGGCATTTTAGTAATGTTAATTATTCTGATCCAGGAACAAAATATGTCTTTATCTGTGTTTGCTTTAATTTCTGGTTCCTAGAGCTTTATTTATTGTTATTTCTAGAGCAAATATAAAATTTTAAAATACTCATGCAGGGTGGAGAGGTTAACAAAAGTAGAAAAGTACAAATTAGAAAGTATGCTTTATTTAAAAATTTAAAAGGGGTATTATATAAATGCATTGTACTTGGTTCCATTGTGTAAATGTATCTGCATACAAGTCTACAATGAAGATCTTCCTTGTCACTTCCTTGTCACTTCCTTGTCACTTCCTTGCTGCATTTCTTGCCTCCCCCTCATTACTCATCTTTCCTCCTCTAGACCATCTTGCCTTCAGTCCTTATGTTATAGTTATACATATATGATGTTAGTTACTTATGCAAAAATCTAGGAACCACATATGAGAAAAAACATACAATGTCTGTTTTCCTGTGACTGCCTTAACTCGCTTGATAATCTTAAGATGAGCACTTTTATTATTCTCAGTTTACAGACTTTTTTAAAATGCAAAAGCCACAGAACTACTTAAAAATGGATTTAAAGACTAATTAACTTCTTCAGAGTCATGTGAACTGGAGCTCAGGCAGAGTCCACAATCAACTATTCTCCGCCCTTATGAAAACTCATAGTAACAAAACAAAAAGAACATAATAAAACTAGGCTTAAAAGCAGTGAGAGCAAGGCTAAACTCACATAGGCAGACAGACAGACAGACAGACAGACAGACAGACAGACAGACAGAGGTGCTGCTGTAGAGTCAGTGGCAAAAGTCTTCTACTGACCATACTTGGACTAGAATTTACTACTTGATTTTAGAATCAATAGATACTCCTTTAGTGTGAATGTGAAAGGAATTGAAGAAGAAACCTAAAGAATGCATAAATAAATATTACCCTCACAGTTCCAAAACTCTTTAAAAGACAGAAAAAATACACATTTGGCAAATTAATGATAGATGAAAGAAAACGCAAATTCAAATGTACAAGCAAGCAACTTTGTCATGATTCGTGGAAAGTCAGTTCAATCCAGAGGATGATATGGAGACAGTTAATAACCATGGTTTTAATTATTAAATAAAAATTTACAGAAGATTGGCCAATGAAATAGCACAAGAAAAAGCACCCATTGCTAGGTCTGACAATGTGGGTTTGACTCCTAGGAACCCCATGGTGGGAGGAGAAAGAGCACACCTGTAAGTTGTTCTCTGAGCTCTACGTGCACACGGAGGCGCAAACCTCCCCAGACACACACACAATGAAATGTAATAAAAAACTGTTAAAGTAAAAACAGTATAGTTATATTGCATGGTTGAAAATGTTCTGGCACATGTCTGAAAGTCTTCTATCTCATCCCAATATTCCCACATCAATTATAGTTTACTGTATCCCAAGGCATTTAGTACTAATTACATATGATACAGAGTGCAAGAAAGTTATTTAGACTGTGCTAGAATTTGGCCCCCACCTACTTTTATTTATGTGCCTAGCTCTATTCTGTGCAAACAAAGACATGTGCTATGCCCATGTGTGGGACAGAGCACATTAGACAGTCTGAAATGTGCTTCTGCCCTCTAGTAAGTATCACTAGAGACTGGTCTGCATTCCAGGCCATGGTCCCCATGCTTTTCACTCTCCTTCACTTCCTCCACACCGAGGACCATAAGTCAGTGTATCTTACACTTTCCCGTAACCAAAACTGGACACAGTATAGAAGCTTCTAGTTCTCATCAATTCTGAGAAGACTGAAATTAAAGTAAACAAACATCATTTTTCTCTTAATACTTCATTTGTGAGGCAATTATATGTCTCAGTAATTTCTCATTGATTAAAACTATGTGTTGTGGTGGTTATCATTTCTATTCATCTTTTAATAGTGCTACAGCTTAGAGACTGCTCCACCAGGGGATCCATCCCATATATAGTCACCAAACCCAGACACTATTGTGGATGGCAACAAGTGCTTACTGACAGAAGCCTATTATAGCTGTCTCCTGAGAGTCTTTATCAGTGCCTAACAAATATAGAAATAGATGCTCACAGCCAACTATTGGCCTGAGCAGAGAGTCCCCAATGGAGGAGCTAGAAAAAGGAGACCCATAGGAGGAACAACAATATGATCTAACCAGTACCCCCAAAGCTCCCAGGGACTAAACCACCAACCAAAGAATATACATGCTGGGACATGGCTCCAACTGCATATATGTCAGAGGATGGCCTAGTCGGTCATCAATGGGAGGAGAGGCCCTTGGTCCTGTGAAGGCTCTATGCCCAGTGCAGGGGAATGCCAGGGCCAGGAAGAGGGAGAGGGTGGGTTGGTGAGCAGGGGGAGGGGGAAGGGTTAGGGAGTTTTTAGAGGGGAAACCAGAAAAGGAGATAACATTTGAAATATAAATAAAGAAAGTATCTAATAAAAATAATAAATGCTATCAAAATAATAAAAAATAGTGCTAATGTTTAAGATTTATACAAAGTTCTACATGTCCAACAACTACTTTATTCTCCAAATCCAATTATTTCTATATGTTCAATTTCATTTAAATTTCCATCATCTGTGGGAATCTTTTAGCTTCACTTCTCCATTTTCCTATAATGCCACAAAGAATATGTTAATTTATCATCTAACTGCTCAGTCATGTAGACACCTTTCTTTAACCAAGCCTGTGAAACTCCAGAAAACTAAAAGTTTGAAAGTTGTGTTTTCCATCAAGATTCTCTAAGTACCTTAGATGTCTCACTCTCAAACTGGTCCATGCCCAATTAATGTAAATTATTGAGGTTCCTCAGTAGATACATCAAGGCAATTTGTCAGCAATCTGCAAAGCGATTTGCCATTGCATCTGGCACTGACAGTTGGCAGCAAGAATACTTCACTTTCAAATGGTCTGGTGACAGTTGATAACTGTCATTCAGTTAGATCTTCAGTGCATCCCTTGTTAAAGTGAGACAAAAAAATGTGAAAACAGCAGAATCATGGATATGATGTGCACAAAGGAGGCCAAAAAAATAATTTATCCTAAATCCCAAGTTTATCCTGAGGTCATTCAGAACGTAAACATGGTGTTCAACTTACCAAAATATACTAAATATTTTTTAAATTCATCTTTAATGCTATTATTGACTTTATATTCACTATTGTGGCTTTAAAATAGCCTCATAAGTAAACATTTTCTTATTTTGAGGGCAGATAGAAACATTTTCCATCCTTTATTGGTAATTTTGAGAATTTTCTACTAAAGTAGAAGTAACAGAGACAAGGAGAATATGTGGACCTGAGTGCTCACGGTGGATAATTATTAAAATAGTCAAAAATTACTATCTCAACTATTACTACTTGATTTTAGAATCAATAGACATTCCTTTAGTGCTAATGTGAAAGCAATTGAAGAAGAAACTTCAGGGAATGCATAAATAAATATTACCCTCACAGTTCTCAAACTATTAAAAAGACAGAAAAAATACACATTTGGCAAGTTAATAAGAGATGAAAGAAATGTAACAAATGTTTTTATTCAATACATGTCCATTGGCACAGAATTTATTAACCATAATAGATAGGAGGCTGGGAGGACCCTCCACAATCCACCAGAGACCTGGGAGGTGAGAGACTATCAGAACTCAAAGGGAGGGACCTTAGATGAAACGCCTGACAGTAGGGAGAGGGAACTTATCGATAGGCACCTCCAGCAGGAGGGCATCAAGTGAGGGATGGGGTTAGCATCCCACAGTCACAACTGACGGATGGGGTTAGCATCCCACAGTCACAACTCTGACCCATATTTGTTCCTGACTGAAAGAATTACAGGGATGGAAATGGAGATGAGCCTGAAGAAAAGAAGGTCCAGAGACAGGCCCAATGTGGGATCTAGCTCAAGGGGAGGTCCCAAGGCCTGACACTATTACTGAGGCTATGGAGCACTCAGAAAAAGGGACCTAGCATGACTGCCCTCCAAAAGACCCAACAGGCATTTGAAAGAATTGGATGACACATGCTCCACTGTGTTCATAACAGCCTTATTTATAAAAGCCAGAAGCTGGATAAGACCCAGATGTCCCTCAACAGAGAAATGGATAGAGAAAAATGTGATACATTTACACAATGGTGTACTACGCAGTGATTAAAAACAATGAATTTATGAAATTCTTAGGGAAATGGATGGATCTGGAGAATAACATCCTGAGTGAGGAAACCTAATCACAAAAGAACACACATGGTATGCACTCTCTGATAAGTGGATATTAGCCCAGAAGCTTGGAACACCCAAGATCCAATCCACAAACCACAAGAAACTCAAGAAGAAGGAAGACCAAAGTGGATACTTCAACCTTTCTTAGAAGGGGGAACAAAATACCCATGGAAGAAATTGCAGAGACAAAGTATGGAGCAGAGACTGACTGAAGGACAATCCAGAGACTGCCTCACCTGGAAATCCTTCCCATATTCAATCACCAAATCCAGACACTATGTGCTGGCTGACAGGAGCCTGATATAACTGTCTCCTGAGAGGCTCTGCCAGTGCCTGACTAATACAGAAGTAGAGGCTCTCAGCCATCCATTGGACTGAGCACAGGGTCCCCAATGAAGGAGCTAGAGAAAGGACCCGAGGAGCTGAAGGGGCTTGCAGCCCCATAGGAGGAACAACAATATGAACTAACCAGTACCCTCAGAGCTTCCAGGGATTAAACCACCAACCAGAGTGCATATGATGGGATTAAGGGCTCCAGCTGCATATGTGTAGCAGAGGATGGCCTAGTTGGTCATCAATGGGAAGAGAGGCCTTTGGTCCTGTGAAGGTTCTATGCCCCAGTCTAGGGGAATGTCAGGGCCAGGAAGTGGGAGAAAGTGGGTTGGTGAGCAGGGGGCGGGGGGGAAGGAATAGGATTTTTTCAGAGGAGAAACAGGGAAAGGGGATATCATTTGAAATATAAAGAAAGAAAATATCTAATAAAAAAAATTTGTTGATAATGAAGTAGGTGTAAATATATAGGAAAACAGGTATCAAATTCAGACACAGTTATATTTGAAGATATATTATAAGTTGTCACAATTATTTGTAACTGCATCTATGGCACTCAGATAATGGTATGATTTTCAGATTTTTAAATAAACACAAAGATGATACTTTTCAGCTTAAAAAAAAAAGAAGAATCAGATACAGATATTTGCACCCAACCAGTGGATAGAAGCAGCTGATCCCTGTTGTTGAATTAGCAAAGGCTGAAAGAAGCTGAGGAGAAGGGCGGTCTTATAGGAGGACCAGCAATCTCAATTAATCTGAACCCCAGAAATCTCTCAAACATTGAACCACCAAACAGGCAGCATACACCAGCTGATATGAGGCCCCCAACACACATACAGTAGAGGACTGCTGGGTCTGTGTTCATTCAGAGATGATGCACCTAACCCTCAAGAGACTGGAGGCCCCAGGGAGTTTAGAGGGCAGGTGGGGTGTGGGATGGGGACACCCATGTGGAGACAGGTGGGGGGAGGAGGTATGGGATGTCTAACAGTCAGAGGGGGGATCAGAGGGGTGAATAAAATATGGAACGTAAAAAAAATTAATTAATAAAAAAGAAAGAAATCATGACCAGTTATAATCACCCATAATTATCAGTCTTGTTAATAAAATAAAGTTAATAAGAAAAGAGATTAATTAAAGGTCACTGTTATGATTAGAGAAGACTGGGGTAAATCAATCCTGTTAGGGAGCATAGGATAAGACTGTGATGGAGAAAGAAGAGCTCTATGAAAAAGGTTCAATGGGAAAAACTTAACTTCACCAAATGAAGAAGTATAGAAGTAAGGAATAATAGGAAAGAAACAAAAACAATATACCTGAAAATACAAAAGATAGATATTTTATATTATAGTTTTACTTGAAATGTTTGCATCATTCTTGAGATTAGATTATGTGATGTCTATTTTTAAATTTCCTGACTCTTAGAGCATAATTGTTGCTTCATCACATTCTTCCTTACTACTGAAGAATTTATCCTCACTCTCCCTTTGTGTCTGAGTTCTTATGAGGTCTTTTTCTCACATAAAATATATTGTGGCATGAGACCCTTTATGTTCTGTGTTTCAAGAATTCTAATTATTATTCAAGGGTCTTCTTAGCATTCTGAATAATGAAGGAGAGTAATACTCTTTAATCATTGCTTGATAGATTACAATCAGCATGTCTAGACAAAGTGAGTTGATGTTTTCCTCCCACAAAAATCAGCAAGCAACAATTATGCAGCTTCTCTGCAATTTTGCATGAGAAGCTTCAGGAATATCAGTAGCTCCAAGTCCTGCAACATGACAAATCAATTAGCATTCTCCGTCAAAATGGCTTCCCAATTGCCATATACGTGTATGAACAGTAATTTCTTACAATGAGACTACTACTTCAGTAATTCCTAAGTCTTTTTATAAACTTACAAGAATACTTGGTACTTAAGGACCTGAAGAATAAACTTAATTGTTGAAGGGTGCTTCTGTGAAGGCTCTATGCCACAGTGTAGGGGAATGCCAGAGCCAGGAAGCAGGAGAGGGTGGGTTGGTGAGCAGGGAGAGGCAGGAGGGAATAGGGAGTTTTTTCAGAGGGGAGACTGAGAAAGGGGATATCATTTGAAATGTAAATAAAGAAAATATCTAATAAAAAATTTAAAAAACAAAAAGCAAAACAATTTTTAAAATGTACTTGTTTTTTCCTAGTATTTAGTGTCACTGATGTGTTTAGGAACAAACTATGAGGTAAATAAATTTTATCTATTGTGAGTTTAGTGTAGTGTATCACCTAAAAGGTAAATAAGTTAGTCCTTTTTCCTGCCATATTATTTTTTTATTTTAATACAATGAGATTTATTTTACAAAATATTCAAGGTTGAGAATGTAGAGTTATGGAACCTAACATATTTTTAAAACTACTCAGTAATTGTAGGGAAAGAGAAGATGTACTGGAGTGAGATTTGGGTTTCTTGTTTAAATTGGATATTTTATTTATTTACATTTCAAATATTTCTGCTCTGCAAGCCCCCTATGGCATCCTCCCTTACTCTGCTTCTATGAGGGTGTTCCTCCACCCACCTACCCATTCCTGCCTCACCACCCTGGCATTCCTCTGCACTGGGGCATCAAGCCTTCACAGGACCAAGGGCCTCCCCTCCCATCAATGCCAGATAAGGTCCCCTCATCTCCTTCAGTCCTTCCCCTCACTTCTCAGTTGGGGTCCCTGTGCTCAATCTGATGGCTGGCTGAGAACATCCCTATCTGTATTGGTCAGAATCTGGCAGAGCCTCTCAGGAGACAGCTGTATCAGGCTCCTGTCAGCAAGCACTTCTTAGCATCAGCAATAGTGTCTGGGTTTGGTACCTGCATGTGGGATGGATTTCCAGGTGGGGCAGTCTCTGGATGGCCTTTCCTTCACTCTCTATTCTACTCTTTGTCCCTGTATTTCCTTTAGACAGGAGCAATTCTGGGTTAAAATTTTGGAGATGGGTAGGTGGGCCCATCCCTCAGCCAGGGGGCCATGCCTAACCTCTGGATATGGTCTCCACAAGTTCTCCCTCTGCTTTGTGGAGGGAGTATCAGCTATTATCATCCCTGTGGAGTCCTGGGAGACTCTTGCTTTCCTGGCATCTGGGACTCTCTGGTTGCTACCACCAGTTCCCCATCCCCCATTGCTACACACCTCTGTTCAATTTCCTGAACCTCTGTACCTCTCCATCTACTCCCATACCTGATTTTCCCCTTTTTCTCCCCTCCCCCTCTTCACTTCCTCCCAAGTCCCTCCTACCTTCTACTTCCCTTGATTATTTTGTTACCCCTTCAAAATAGGACTGAAACATCCACTCTTTGCTCTTCCTTCCTCTTGAGCTTCAAGTAGTCTGTGACTTGGATATTCCACACTCTTTGCCTAATATGCACTTATCAGTGAGTACATACCATGTGTTATGAACATACTGGAGCATGTGTCCTTATTACATGTTGGAGCATCTTCTAGGTATATGCCCAGGAGTGGTACGACTGGGTCCTCAGGTAGTACTCTGTCCAATTTTCTGAGGCACCGCCAGACTGATTTTCAGAGTGACTGTGCCAGCTTGTAATCCCACCAGCAATGGAAGAGTGTTTCTCTTTCTTCACATCCTCACCAGAATCTGCTGTCACCTGAGTTTTTGATCTTAGCCATTCTGACTGGTGTGAGGTGAAAGCTCCTGAGATGATGGTTCAGATTTCAGCCCAAACTCCTCACAGCTGCCCCTGCAGGAGATGTGTGCTCTATCAGGCAGACAATGCCCCAAGCTCCCAGCATTCTAGCTGGACCTTACACACAGTCATCTGACCACAAGCCAGGCTTGCCACGCCCCATACAATAAAAGGGGCGGTTTGCCCCCTCCTCACCCTCTTACTCTTACTCCTCTCCTATAACTCTTCCTCTCTCTTACTCTTGTTCTCTTACTTCATCTCCCTCTCTCTTACTTTTCTCCTCTTGCTCTCTTACTCTTCCTCTCTCTCTCTCTCCTCTCTTTCTCTTTTTTCTCTTCTCTTGCTTTCTTCCTCTCATTTTCTCTCTCTCCTTCTTCCCCTTTCCTTTCCTTTACTTAATTAGCATATTCTATCCTTCCTAAATAAAGTAACTCATTAAAAAAAAATTACCCCCTGAATTAACTGTCCCATAACTTAGGATGCTCCATTTACTTCCAATCACTTAACTCTCAAACCTATCGTCCTTCTCTTAATATTTATCTGAACTGAGTTTCCTCATGTGTCTATGATTAGATACCAAGAGGAATAGAACAGAAGGTCTATGATTGTTCAGGTAGCAACATATCTCACCCCAAGTCCACCCGATCGTTGTAACAGGTTGTAAGAGAACAAGAATTATGCACAGATACAAATTTGAACCAGTTGAACTGGGCATTCTGTTCTACCAGTCAAAATAAATGACAAGGCCAACTCAGAATCCCAGGATCTCAGTGTAGAAAAGAAGATTCCACCTGCCATTTCCAGGTAGGATAAGATAAAAAAAAAAAAACTATAGTTTTGAGTTTTTCAATTTGCCTGCTTTGCAGAACGATAGAGTTACATTTACTTCTAGTAATTTGTGTTTCATCTATACATAAACAAAACCAGAAACTGACATTTTTACTTAAATTGAGCTATAATTCTCCAATTATTATTATTTTTTATATCACTCACTTTGGAAATCCATATTATTTTCTCCAGTAATGTCTAAAAATCCCAAATATAAATTAAGACCATTTTTTCCATTGTGTCATTATGCCTAGCCATAAGACATTATCCATCTTTCACAAAAGGTTTTCAGAAGGAAACACAACATTAAATGTTTCCTGTTTTAGCCAGTTTGTCCGAAGGACCTAAAACCGTATCGCAATGACGAAGAACAGTGTTTGTGGTCCTGGTGTAATCACCCAGGCAAAAGCCGCTGGCTCCCGAGAGCACTCATTTGTGAATGCGGTTAAGGGCATAAAAATAGGAATGCCGATCTGTTGTTCCTTTTTCAAAACGGATTTGGATCGCTTTCGTGTATTTTTGGAAAACTTGCTCACTTCATCTTTTTGGCATTTCATTAGACTTTACGATCACAGAGCCAACTCTCCTGAAACAAAGCGAAACATGGCTCTTTGAAATAAATGTTGTCATTAACAAGCCATGCCAGACACAGTGACAGATTTGCAGCTGTAATGAATAACATTTCCCGCAAAGTTCTCCAGTCTGACAGAAAAGCTGTAACATTACTGCAGGCAACAGTAATGAAAACGAAAAGATTTATTGATGCAAGTGGATAATTGAAACCTCAGTGCTGTCACATGCATGTCGTCCTAACAACCAAACCACTACTCTGAGATAATATTTATCATGATACATCCTCTCTATGAATAAAAAAATCCACATGTTGAAAACATAGATTGTATCCCATTAAGTATGATTTAAGGGGTTTCATTGTAGACCAGTCTATCAACAGTAATAAATTACACAGTACTCAAACTTGCTCTAAAATTCACATTTTTGGTGAAAATTACTTTCTGCAGAGATACCCAATCAAAGTAGGCGGTTAACTCTGCTTTTAGTAGCAACATAAAGACTACATTTTCTAGTTCATAGGTAATTAACCTTGTAGTAAACTGGCATTTAGAGGGCTGAATTCCATAGTCTCAGGCCCATCTGCACCTTGATAAAACTTTCTTCTCAGCCTAAATTGTCATTTGTAACAAGTTTTCTCCTAAACATATAGTTCTATACTTATATAGGAAATGTTCTCTGTATAAACAATGCATGCTTCATATGAATATGTGTCATTACAGACATAACTTACAGAGACATGTGTTTTTCCCTAAGCTCTCTACCTGCCTTTCATTTGATAGTTTGGAGGAGCAATATGACATGTTTTTCCATATTAAAGGCAAGCATCATGAAGTTCTTCCTTAGTTTCTCAGGTAGAGTCATTGGGCATGTTTGTCATTCCTTTAGATTTAAGTTCTCCAATACATAAAAGGATTAAAATTGTCCTCCATGACTAACTTAGCCTAGTTTGTGAGGAAACTTCTCTGAATATGGGAAAACGCTCAGTTCTGCATGATGTCCTCATTGCTGGCATTCTGGTGTCACAAACTACAAAGAGATATTGAGGATAATTTCTTCCTACACAATACTAGGCACAAGTATTCTGCTCACAAGCTGTCCCAGAATATCCCAGGGCATAGGGCATCCATTTGTGATTTCAAGAGAATAACTAATCAAGCTTATCAGTAAATCTCTACCCATTTAGACATAGTATTTGCAAATTAGTAATAGGGTCTTCTATGTCATTGCCAATATAACACTACTTTAGTAATGAATAAATCAGAAGACAGAGGAATGAATTTTCTTACCCTGGATCTAAAGATCCCAATAACATACAGAGCAAGGAAAGTGACATATTTTTGCAGTCAGTACAGATGGGGAAAAAAAGGATAAAAATTGCTTCCCAATTATGTTAATCAAAATTGCCTCATAGGTTTTGTTGCACTGTTAGTGTCAGGCATCTCTCACCTTTCCCCTAGATTCCTCACTTCCTGTTATAATGTCTGCAATACCTGCTTTCCCTAAGCATTCTTCTTTATTCACTGATGTGATTCTCCTTCACCTTTAAGTTTTCTCTAGGATGATATTGCATGTCTGGATTTTTCCCACCTTGGAAATGCAGAGGACTGTTCCTCTGGGGTTACATGGGTCACATTACATCTTATTCACACCTCATTCCTTCCTTTCTAACATTCCAGGAACTCAGAGTCAGCCTCACCTTGGGTGTTGTTAACCTATGAGTTTGAGATTGAATACTCAGAACAAGCCTAATGTTTAAAAATGTATTTAGGTTGTTCCCATTGAAACAAGAATTTAAAAAAAAAATTCTTAGTAACTCATCCATAGCTTGACTTTAGACATTTTTGAGATTAGAATTGCACAATTTCCCCTTCCCTTTCTTCTCTGCACATGCTCCCATACACCTCCCACTTGCTCTTCCCTTTCCTCTCCACACATTCCCATACACCTCCCACTTGCTCTGTTTTCAAGGCCTTGTCTTTCTTATCTATCTATCTATCTATCTATCTATCTATCTATCTATCTATCTATCTGTAAACACACACAAATTGCACATATACTCCTACATACATAAATACAACCTGCTCCATTTAATCTCCCAATTTCTATAATGTTCAGAGTCATCATGATAGCCATTATCTGTGTGCATTTGTCTAACTCTGGTCCTTCCTTTCTCATATTTGTATTCTTTAAATACTGTGGGCCTTTACAATTAAACTCTCAAGTATTTCATAATTCAAAAACAATAGCTGACTACATACTATGTGCCAGAAAATAGAAAGGGATAAAACCTAAGTTTGTTATCCTTATGAGAAAAAATAAGAAGCACTAAGCCAATAAACATGGAACTTACAAGCAGCTTTAGGATGCGATATAGAATATGAAATATAAAAGAGTAATAAAAAGTTTACTGATGTCAGGAACTATACTGGCAGGATTCTTTTCAGTTAATATGTTATCTAGTTACATAAAAGATGGCATAAATTTCCATGAAGAGTTTTTGTTGAACAAAACCAACAGAGGCCAGGCCATAGTGATGTCCCTTCATGCACCTGTGGTGTTTGCTGCTTGCAGAGGCAAGAGCTTACTGAGGCTTGACTGCAGGTGCTCAGAGAGGAGACAATAGCCAAGTAGCTTTGGAGCTCTGGCTTTTCATCTCTACTCCTGCAGAAATGCTCAGCTTCTTGCAGTCAAGCGACAACTGAAGAGAGGGAGCTCTCCCTCTGCTGGAGCACCAAATCCTCATGGCGCTGAGCTTCCCGACACCCTTAACACCATTTACTTCTGAGTCTCATGACTTGTATGTGACATCAAGATGAATGGATTTGGGGAACAAATCAGTTCTCCATTCTTCCTGATCCTCTACACTCATACATTCTTCTATAGCTTTCAAATTTTGGAGCCATTATTTACCATTTAATCACATTTTCTTACACCAAATTATTATTTCATACAACAAATACTATATATTTGGTGTATGATGTGTGGTGTGTGGGTGGGGGTGGGTGTGTGTGGATGTGTGTGAGTGTGTGTATAAATCCAAAAAACTTAAAGAAAGCTGAAATAAAGCAGATGGTTAGGAGTTAAAACCTCAATATACTCATGTAAAACACAGAGATACAGACTCAGAGGAGGTACTAGAGAGATGGCTCAGTGGGTAAGAGCACTGACTTCTCTTCCAGAGGTCCTGAGTTCAATTCCCAGCAACCACATGGTGGCTGAAAACCATCTATAAAGTGATCCGATGTCCTCTTCAGGTGTGTCTGAGGATAGCTACAGTATACTCACATATATTAAGGAAATAAATAAATATTAAAAAAAAACTCAGAGGAACTATGTCAAGTGTAACATCTTCACCAAGTAGAAAATGAATCCACTATACCAGAAAACTACATGTCCATCTAGCAAAAGATATTAAAGTAAACCAAGTATATACGGATGTCTTTCTCACTGAGAACTTTGATCTTGCAGTAAGAAGCCAAAAGCTCCTGCTGTAGTGCTAGGTGACTTCAAGGTCCTTAGGACAACAACCTTGTGCCTGGCTAGTTTAATATATCCTTGATGTATTACCAATCACTGGCCAGTGATTTGTGGACATACAGCCAATGTTTATTGGAAAATCTTAAATCATTCATTGAAGATATAAGAGATTTTGAAATGATATCTACATTATCTACCTCAAATGGAAGCTCTGTTTTTCCAGAAATATATTGGCTCTTCTGGGCATGTATTCTTCTTGTGTTTGTGCCTAGTGGGTAAATTCTCAGCCTTTGCCATGTTGAGAGCACTTTCTAGATCTGCACCTGACAGCCTTTCTAAGATCTTCTTCTTTCTTGGCTTTATATTAGTTCTTACTTCTTTAGATGTCCCATTTGACCCCAATGCCTTTTTTTATGCAACCTTATTTTTCATCAAACACATCCACCCTCCTCCTTTTTTGTGTAACTGCTGTAGAACTTATTGTTCCAGGAGATGCCTCTCAATTCTCAGTTCTTCATGTGGATCAAACAAAATATATTAGACCCCGGCTTTGATCATTCTCTAGGTAGGGTACCTCCTCTTAAAGTCTTAGTGCACTGTCTTGTAGGAGTGCTTTATCTACTTTATTCTCAATATTATACATACCTACCTTCAGGGAATTACAGTTTCTGTTTGTTAAATCCTACTTCACAACTTTCTCCAGTTTGTCTTAATAGATATCTTTGGGTTGTGGTAGTGGTAATGGTAGTGATGGTGGTGGTGGTGGTG